>NC_140989.1:309592654-309754744 GCF_052327205.1 Somniosus microcephalus
CCTTCCCTCTCTCTCACCTTCCCCCCTCTCTGTCTCTCTCTCCTTCCCTCTCTCTCTTTCTCTCCTTCCCCCCCCTCTCTCTCTCCTTCCCCCCAGTCTCTCGCTCTCTCCTTCCCCCCCCAGTCTCTCGGCTCTCGTCCTTCCCCCCCAAGTCGTCTCGCTCTCTCCTCCCCCCCCAGTCTCTCGCTCTCTCCTTCCCCCCGTCTCTCGCTCTCTCCTTCCCCCCCAGTCTCTCGCTCTCTCCTTCCCCCCCAGTCTCTCGCTCTCTCCTTCCCCCCAGTCTCTCGCTCTCTCCTTCCCCCCGTCTCTCGCTCTCTCCTTCCCCCCAGTCTCTCGCTCTCTCCTTCCCCCCCAGTCTCTCGCTCTCTCCTTCCCCCCGCTCTCGCTCTCTCCTTCCCCCCCAGTCTCTCGCTCTCTCCTTCCCCCCCAGTCCTCTCGCTCTCTCCTTCCCCCCAGTCTCCTCTCTCTCCTCCTTCCCCCCAGTCTCTCGCTCTCCTCCTTCCCCCCCAGTCTCTCGCTCTCTCCATTCCCCCCAGTCTCTCGCTCTCTCCTTCCCCCAGTCTCTCGCTCTCTCCTTCCCCCCCAGTCTCTCGCTCTCTCCTTCCCCCCCAGTCTCTCGCTCTCTCCTTCCCCCCCAGTCTCTCGCTCTCTCCTTCCCCCCCAGTCTCACGCTCTCTCCTTCCCCCCAGTCTCTCGCTCTCTCCTTCCCCCCAGTCTCTCGCTCTCTCCTTCCCCCCAGCCTCTCGCTCTCTCCTTCCCCCCCCAGTCTCTCGCTCTCTCCTTCCCCAGTCTCTTTCTCGCTCTCTCCTTCCCCAAGTCTCTCTCTCTCTCCTTCCCCAAGTCTCTCTCTCTCTCCTTCCCCCCAAGTCTCTCTCTCTCTCTTCCCCCCAAGTCTCTCTCTCTCTCCTTCCCCCCAAGTCTCTCTCTCTCTCCTTCCCCCCAAGTCTCCTCTCTCTCTCCTTCCCCAGACGCTCTCTCTCTTCCCCCCAGTCGCTCTCTCTCTTCCCCCCAGTCGTTCTCTCTCTTCCCCCCAGTCGCTCTCTCTCTTCCCCCCCAGTCGCTCTCTCTCTTCCCCCCAGTCGCTCTCTCTCTTCCCCCCAGTCGCTCTCTCTCTTCCCCCCAGTCGCTCTCTCTCTTCCCCCGTCGCTCTCTCTCTTCCCCCCAGTCGCTCACTCTCTTCCCCCGTCGCTCTCTTCCTTCCCCCAGTCGCTCTCTCTCTTCCCGTCCCTCTCTCCCCCAGTCGCTCTCTTCTCTTCCCCCAGTCGCTCTCTCTCTTCCCCCCAGTCGCTCTCTCTCTCCCCCAGTCGCTCTCTCTCTTCCCCAGTCGCTCTCTCTCTTCCCCCCAGTCGCTCTCTCTCTTCCCCCCAGTCGCTCTCTCTCTTCCCCCCAGTCGCGCTCTTCTTCCCCCAGTCGCTCTCTCTCTTCCCCAGTCGCTCTCTCTCTTCACCCAGTCGCTCTCTCTCTTCCCCCAGTCGCTCTCTCTCTTCCCCCCAGTCGCTCTCTCTCTTCCCCCAGTCGCTCTCTCTCTTCCCCCCAGTCGCTCTCTCTCTTCCCCCCAGTCGCTCTCTCTCTTCCCCCCAGTCGCTCTCTCTCTTCCCCCCAGTCGCTCTCTCTCTTCCCCCCAGTCGCTCTCTCTCTTCCCCAGTCGCTCTCTCTCTTCCCCCAGGTCGCTCTCTCTCTTCCCCCCAGTCGCTCTCTCTCTTCCCCCCAGTCGCTCTCTCTCTTCCCCCCAGTCGCTCTCTCTCTTCCCCCAGTCGCTCTCTCTCTTCCCCCAGTCGCTCTCTCTCTTCCCCCCAGTCGCTCTCTCTCTTCCCCCCCAGTCGCTCTCTCTCTTCCCCCCAGTCGCTCTCTCTCTTCCCCCCAGTCGCTCTCTCTCTTCCCCCCAGTCGCTCTCTCTCTTCCCCCCAGTCGCTCTCTCTCTTCCCCCAGTCGCTCTCTCTCTTCCCCCAGTCGCTCTCTCTCTTCCCCCCAGTCGCTCTCTCTCTCTTCCCCCCAGTCGCTCTCTCTCTTCCCCCCAGTCGCTCTCATCTCTCCCCCCCAGTCGCTCTCTCTCTTCCCCCCAGTCGCTCCTCTCATCTTCCCCCCAGTCGCTCTCTCTCTTCCCCCAGTCGCTCTCTCTCTTCCCCCAGTCGCTCTCTCTCTTCCCCCAGTCGCTCTCATCTCTTCCCCCGTCGCTCTCTTCCCCCAGTCGCTCTCTCTCTTCCCCCCAGTCGCTCTCTCTCTTCCCCCCAGTCGCTCTCTCTCTTCCCCCCAGTCGCTCTCTCTCTTCCCCCCAGTCGCTCTCTCTCTTCCCCCAGTCGCTCTCTCTCTTCCCCCCAGTCGCTCTCTCTCTTCCCCCCAGTCGCTCTCTCTCTTCCCCCCAGTCGCTCTCTCTTTCCCCCCAGTCGCTCTCTCTCTTCCCCCCAGTCGCTCTCTCTCTTCCCCCCAGTCGCTCTCTCTCTTCCCCCCAGTCGCTCTCTCTCTTCCCCCCCAGTCGCTCTCTCTCTTCCCCCCAGTCGCTCTCTCTCTTCCCCCCAGTCGCTCTCTCTCTTCCCCCCGTCGCTCTCTTCCCCCCAGTCGCTCTCTCTCTTCCCCCCCAGTCGCTCTCTCTCTTCCCCCAGTCGCTCTCTCTCTTCCACCCCGTCGCTCTCTCTCTTCCCCCAGTCGCTCCCTCTCTTCCCCCCAGTCGCTCTCTCTCTTCCCCCCAGTCGCTCTCTCTCTCTCTTCAACAACAACATGCTCTCGAAAAAGCCTCGGCACCGCCGGGCACTCCAGCTGGTATATATATATAAAAAGGATACATCTGTCTGTCTGTCTGTCCTTCGGTGTGTCTGTCCGGCTATACACTCTAAAGTTAATAGAGCGTACCTACACGTGCGTAACATCAAAAGAAAGCTTACGATTCCAGAACGGTCGTAAGCGTGTTTACGTTTTGGCCGGACAAAAATTGCGCCCGGGGTATCCAAAAAACGTTCAAAATTCCGCTCATTAGCATCTCATTATCCGCTCATTAGCATCGAGTGACGTCCGAGGTCGACCAATCGTACGGTCGAGCGACCCGATGGTCGACCAATCGCTGCGTGGTGGGGGCGGGTTCCTGGCGTGTGCGGGCGGGCCCCTCCTAGAGTCGAGTGACAGGACGATTGACCAATCCTACGCTTCGGTGACCTGACGGTCGACCAATCGGTGCATGTGTGGGCGGGCCTTATCGTTCTGAACCGAGGTGAGTCGCCGCCATCTTGATTCCAAACTTTTCATTTCTTTTTCCCGCTTTCTGCGTCTTTAAAAAAAAAAGTTGCTTTTAAAACACATATTGTTTTTTAAAAAAGGTAATTACTTTCTAAATCTTTATCTAATCTCATTAATTTTCCTACCTTTCCCCGTTTTTGCAGGTAGGCCTCGAAGCCTGGGCGTCTGTTGCCAGCCATGCTGGACCCTAGGCAATTGTTTTGTGGCAAGCACCTCCCACCCCTCACCCCCCACCCCCCCCCCCGCTGGGCCCGATTCCGAACCAGCGGCCAGCCATCTTGGTAAAGGCTGGCTGGGGCTTCATTCGTGCTCGCGCTGCACGGCGCACGCGCACCTCCACACAGAGCGCGGCCAGAGGGAAGCGAGCAGGTTAGCCGGGTGGGGGGGGGGGGGGAGCGGGGCTCGGGAGGGGAGCGGGAGCAGAGAGGGTTACTCCGGCAACCGGGCTCGCCAGCCGCAATCGGCCGTCTCAAGCCACTCAGGCCCAGTCCCGGAGATCGGGAGGCGGAGAGGGGAGGAGGATTACCAAGGCAACCGGGCCTGGCCAGCCGCAATCGGCCGTCTCAAGCCGCCTCAGGAGGGCGGGGCCCGGGCTGACCGGGGCGCTGCGCTCGGCATGTCAGTGCGTGGGGCGGCACGGAGCTCAGCGGAGCCATCGCCGGCAGAGGGGAGAGGGTCTGCTGGCTCCCCCCTCCTCTCCCCCCTCTTCCCTCTCCCCCTTCCCCCCCTCCCTCTCCCCCCCTCCCTCCCCTTCCCCCCTCCCCTCTCCCCCTCCCCCTCACCCCCCACTCCCCCTCCTCCCCCACCCCCTCCCCCTCCACCTCTCCCCCCTCCCCTTCCCCCCTCCCCCTCCTCCCCTCTCCCCTCCCCTCCCCCCCTCACCCTTCCCCCCTTACCCCCTCACCCCTTCCCCCCTCCCCTTTCCCCCTCCCCTTCCCCCCTCCCCTCCCCTTCCCCCCTCCCCTCCCCCCCTCCCCTTCCCCCCCTCCCCTCCCCTTTACCCCCCCTTCCCTCCCCTTTACCCCCCTTCCCTCCCCTTTACCCCCCCTTCCCCCCAGTCGCTCTCTCTCTTCCCCCCAGTCGCTCTCTCTCTTCCCCCCAGTCGCTCTCTCTCTTCCCCCCAGTCGCTCTCTCTCTTCCCCCCAGTCGCTCTCTCTCTTCCCCCCAGTCGCTCTCTCTCTTCCCCCAGTCGCTCTCTCTCTTCCCCCAGTCGCTCTCTCTCTTCCCCCCAGTCGCTCTCTCTCTTCCCCCAGTCGCTCTCTCTCTTCCCCCAGTCGCTCTCTCTCTTCCCCCCAGTCGCTCTCTCTCTTCCCCCCAGTCGCGCTCTCTCTTCCCCCTAGTCGCGCTCTCTCTTCCCCCCAGTCGCACTCTCTCTTCCCCCCCAGTCGCACGCTCTCTCTCTCTCTTCCAACAACAACATGCCCTCGAAAAAGCCTCGGCAGTGCCGGGCACTCCAGCTAGTATATATATATGTGCTGTGTCTCAAGATATCACAATGAGTTTGCAGAACAAGAGGCAAATTAGGCAGTGAACAGACTGGGTGATGATTCCTCAAGAGCTACTATCCAATTGTGGTGATCTTCAAAGTGATTAGAAATATAGAGGGAAATAACTAAACAAAATGAAAGGAAGGGCAGCATTGTCATCAGTCAGGGAGTCACTGTACATCATGTTGGGATGGTGAGAGTTGCAGAAGCTCATTAGGCCAGCTAATCTCTCCTTCTCAAACAATTCACAACGAAAATACATTCCCTTAAGGAATAAAAATGGGGAAAATGGTCCAACCATGGCTAACAAGAGAAGTTAAAGATAGTATTAAATTAATAGAGGCTTATTATGTTGCCAAAAAGAGTAGTAAGCTTGAGGTAAACAACAGAAAATGCTGGAAATACTCAGCAGGCCAGGCAGCATCCGTGGAGAGAGAAACAGAGTTAACGTTTCAGGTCTGGGACCCTTCATCAGAACTGGAAAAAGCTGGAAACATAACAGATATTAAGCAGGTGCAGAGACAGGAGGGGGGGGGGGGGTTAGGAGGGGAGGAAGGAATAGAAAGAACATCCTGTACTTTTGTAAGAGGCAGGAAAGATAAAATGTTGCAAATGGGAATGGCAAAAATCATACTGCATGAAAAATGGGGGCAGGGATAATTATCTGAAATTGTTGAACTCAATGTTGAGTCCGGCAGGCTGCAAAGTGCCCAATCGAAAGATGAGGTGCTGTTCCTCGAGCTTACGTTGAGCTTCATTGGAACAATGCATTAGCCCGAGGACAGAGAGATCAGAGTGGGAGTGAAGCGGTGAATGAAAGTGATAGGCGACCGGAAGCTCAGGGTCACCCGTACGGACTGAACGGAGGTGTTCCGCAAAGCGGTCGCCCAATCTGCGTTTGGTCTCCCCAATGTAGAGGAGACCGCATCGTGAGCAGCGAATACAGTATATTAAATTGCAAGAAGTACAAGTAAATCGCTGTTTCACCTGGAAGGGGTGTTTGGGTTCCTGGACAGTGGGAAGGGAGGAGGTAAAAAGGCATGTGTTGCATCTCCTGCGCTTGCACGGGAAGGTGCCAGGTGAAGGAGCAGGGCTGTTGGGGGTGATTGAGGAGTGGACCAGGGTGTCGCGGAGGGAGCGGTCCCTTCAGAATGCTGAAAGGGGAGGTGAGGGGAAGATGTGTTTGGTGGTGGGATCGCGTTGGAGGTGGCGGAAATGGCGGAGGATGATCCGTTGAATGTGGAGGCTGGTGGGGTGAAAGGTGAGGACAAGAGGAACCCTATCGTGGTTCTGGGAGGGAGGGGCAGGGGTGAGAGCAGAAGTGCGGAAAATAGAACGGACACGGTCAATGGCCGTGTCAACCACGGTAGAGGGGAATCCTCGGTTGAGGAAAAAGGAAGACATGTCAGAAGCACTAGTATGGAAGGTGGCATCATCAGAACAGACGCGGCGGAGACGGAGAAACTAGGAGAATGGAATAGAGTCTTTACAGGAAGCGGGGTGGGAGGAAGTGTAGTCCAGGTAGCTGTGGGAGTCGGTGGGCTTGTAGTGGATGTTTGTTGAAAGCTGATCGCCAGAAATGGAGACGGAGAAGTCAAGGAAGGGAAGGGAAGAGTCGGAAATGGACCATGTGAAGGTGAGGGAAGGGTGGAAATTGGAAGTAAAGTGAATGAACTTATCTAGTTCAGGGCGAGAGCAGGAAACGGCACCAATACAGTCATCGATGTAACGGAAAAAGAGGTGAGGGAGGGGACCTGAGTAGGACTGGAACAAAGAATGTTCCACATATCCCATGAACAGGCAGGCATAGCTAGGGCCCATGCAGGTTCCCATAGCAACACCTTTAATTTGGAGGAAGTGAGTGGAGTCAAAGGAGAAGTTGTTCAATGTGAGAACAAGTTCAGCCAGGCGGAGGAGGGTGGTGGTGGATGGGGACTGGTTGGGCCTCTGTTCAAGGAAGAAATGGAGCGCCTGAAGGCCGTCCTGGTGGGGGATGGAGGTGTAGAGGGATTGGACATCCATAGTGAAAAGGAGATGGTTGGGGCCAGGAAACTGGAAACTGTTAAAGTGACGGAGGGCGTCGGAAGAGTCGCGAATGTAGGTGGGAAGTGACTGGACAAGGGGAGAAAAAAGAGTCGAGATAGGAAGAGATAAGTTCCGTGGGGCAAGAACAGGCTGAAATGATGGGTCTTGTTTGTGGATCTTGTGGATCTTGGGAATGAGGTCGAAGCGGGCTGTGCGGGGTTGGGGGACTATGAGGTTGGCGGCCATGGAGGGAAGATCTCCAGAGGAGATGAGGTCAGTGACACACTTGGAAACAATGGCTTGATGTTTGCTAGTGGGGTCATGGTCCAGGCGGAGGTAGGAGGAGGTGTTGGAGAGTTGGCGTTCAGCTTCTGCACGGTAGAGGTTGGTTCGCCAAACAACAACAGCACCACCCTTATCAGCAGGTTTAATGATAATGTTAGGGTTGGATCGGAGAGAACGGAATGCTGCAAGTTTCAGAGGGAGGTAGGTTGGAGTGAGAGAGGGGAGCAGAGAAATTGAGACGGCTGATGTCACGTCGGCAGTCAGCAATGAAAAGATCTAGAGAGGGTAAGAGGCCAGAGGGAGGGGCCCAAGTAGAACGAGAGTTTAGAAAGCGAGAGAAAGGATCAACCGTGCGGGGGGAAGACTCCTGGCCAGAGAAGTGGGCATGGAGACAAAGGCGACGGAAGAAGAGCTCCGCATCGTGCCGAGCTACCTGAACTACACTTCCTCCTTCCCAGACCTGAAACGTTAACTCTGTTTCTCTCTCCACGGTTGCTGCCTGGCCTGCTGAGTATTTCCAGCATTTTCTGTTGTTATTTCAGATTTCCAGCATCCGCAGTATTTTGCTATTATATTGGCCCAGTAATTCCGTTCCAAACGTGTGAGTACGGTCGGGGTACTCACGCATCTGGCCGGAGGAAATGCCGGTTTTCAGCATGCACAGCGCATGCGGGGAAAACCGGCATTTCCTGTCCTCTGAACGAAGGGGTTCAGAGGCACAGCGCGTGCGACTGCACAGGCAGCGCGTGCGCAGTGAACTTCGTCGATTTCATTCATGAATTCAGTGAGGTTAAGTCCTTACAACTTACACATGAAAAAAGCAGGAGTAAAGTTGCTCCAGAGGCTGCGGAGGAAGATATATTTTATCGTGGAGCTTCTGAAAGGCAATATTTTTGTTTGGGAAAGGGTTGAAAGTTATTTTAAGAAATGATGAGGTAAGTTTTAAAGTTTAATTTTTTTTTAAAAACGGGTTTTCAGTACTGTAGGTAGAAGGAGCAATTGTGGCTGTGTGAATTGAATTTGCTGTGTTTATTAAATGTGAAAATGACTGTTCTAAAATGAATAATGTAACATTTCCAACATTTTTAAGAAAGAAACTTTTCATTAGTAAGTAATTATGTATGTATGTCTGTATATATTCCTTTACGTATATGTATGTATGTATATATTCCTTCACTTATGTGTATGAATGTATGTATTTAATTATGACTTTGAGAGAAAGTAACTTATTGGAAAATCATCTCAGGCTGTGAAATTGATCAGGTGGGTATGATGTATTACCAGGACGATAACGCGTTTCTCCTGCCATAGGCCGGGGTGATTTTCTAGTCAGTCACTTCATTAAAATTACTTTAATAACTCTTTCCATTTCTTCCTTGCAAGGGCGTCTGTGTAAGCAGGAGGCCTGTGAGCGAGAAAAATGCCCGGGAACTGCTAGTAGCCAACACCTTCACGAGCTAGTGGCGCCTTGTACCTCCCCCTCCCCCCACAAGGCAAAGAAAGGAGCAGATGTGGCGGTCCTACGGGTTGTCCTTTACATTGAGTTACATAATTCCCTTTAACTTACTTATGTATGTATAACTTACCTAACTGTATGTACTTAACTAACTTATTTGTGTAACTTACCAGTTGGGGCTGTTGCCCCTTTAACTTAGCTGTTGGGCCATTGCCCCTTTAAGAGGCGACCTAACGCGCTGACGTCACGCATCACGTGACGCATGCGCGCCGGCCGCCGGCCCGATTCGGGTTTCTAAGACGGCTGCCGGCATAGTCCGGCCTACCGCGACTTCGGCTGCATCGGCCAGCAGGCGGGAGTGAAGCGATCCTCCACTCCCGTGGCAAGTACTGGCATAGTTCAGCCTTACAACCCTGGCCTCAAAGCCAGCCTTCGTACCGGGGAGATGTACGATGCAACGGCGCAGGTCACGTGACCGCCTAAGCGCACGTGAACGCGCTGACGTTATGACGCGGTCACATGACGCCTAAAGCGGGAATAAAGAGCCGAGTGTGAGGAGGTCATGAGGCTCCCCACACGCTCCCCACGGGACTGGGAATTCAGTCCTTGTGGAGTCCCCGCTGGGACAAGACCTACTACATGGTGCTCCTGCAGTCAGCCATCTTACCTGCTACCTTACCTGCTGTAATTATCCTGTGACCTACAATATGGTGCTTCTGCAGTCAGCCATCTTACCTGCTACCTTACCTGCTGTAATTATCCTGTTCTGGTAAATAAACAACTTATTTATAGTTCGTCGAAGTTAAACTCTTTCATTTAGTGGCGATTTACACGAACCGCTACACAGACACAATTTAAAGTGAAGCAGTGAACTTTTATTGCATCATAAAACAGTTTTCAGGGTCAGTTTTGATGTAGATAGTTTATAACTTTAAAATGTTAACTAGCTATTTCCTGCTTTTCAAACATTTGTAAACATGAGTAGTTCAGAAAAAAATGTGTTAACATTTTAAAGTGACTTTTTCTGTTTTCTTAGTGCAATAAAGACATTCAAGGTGGAAACTAGCTATGTAGTAATTTTCAAATAGTTGTAAAAATACTTTGGCTCCAATAAAAGTTGCTAATTTTTTTCAAACTGACTACAGGCTGCACTGTTTAAAGGAAAAGGTTACATATCCTTTCAGTCACAAATAAACATTTCAATGAAAACAGCAAACACAACATTTTACATGTCCATGAAATGAAAAATTTAACAATTGCACGATTTGCCCCCTCGCATCTGCGACTGAGGGTCTAAGGAGGTGCATTGCGCAAGAGGCCATCGTCGTACGTATCCTCACACTGTTCCCTTTCGGGAACTGTATGACGTGGTGGAAGGATTTCTGGCCACGTTAACGCTCCTTCCGTGACCATAACCACCTTCATACCAGCCATTAGGGTGGTTAGTCCTATGGCGCGAGGGTTTTACAGGCTCCCACAACCCATCTGAGGGGGGTGGCCACCCACACCCGCGGACGCAAGTATCCCGCTGGATGTCCACCCAGAATTTATAGTTGGAGCTCCGACTCCACTTGCCGGGACTCTCTGGAGCGGGGTTCGAAACCCTACTCCTTCTGGCCCAGCGGCGGGGATGCTTACCGCTATGCAAAAGGCCCACTCCGCGCAAAAGGTGACACCCATACGTTTCCTGCGCCTTTTCCCTCCCCGTGACTGGAGCCCTATGCTGCCACTTGAAAGACCAAGCTATCATCTGTCCTTTTTGCGGCGCCTTGGACTTCTCATTACCAATGATGAGCAGGCGCTGCGCCTCCACCTCGTTGAGGAGATTGCTGAGGTCATCATCAGTTCAATTGTGAGTTCTTTTAATGCCGTGAATCATTCCAGCCATTTCACGTTGCTAATCGGAGTGGGCCTTTGGCGTAGCGGTAGGATCCCCGCCGCTGGGCCAGACGGGGTAGGGTTTCGAACCCCGTTCCAGACAGTCCCAGCAAGTGGAGTCGGAGCTCCGGCTCTAAATTCTGGGTTGACATCCAGTGGGATATTTGCGTCCGTGGGTGTGGGTGGCCCCCCCCCCTCCTCGTATAGGTTGTGGGAGCCCGTAAAACCCTCCCGCCATAGGACTAACCACCCTAATGGCTGGTACAAAGATGGTTACGGTCACAGAAGGAGCGTTAATCACGGCCATAAATCCTTCCACCACTTCATACAGTTCCCCAAAGGGAACAGTGTGAAGACACGTACGACGACGACGTTGCTAAATAAATAAATGGAATGAAAAAAATTCTTTCAGGGCTTTTAAAAGTCTTTAAATTGCTTTAATTCTGTTTAAAACTACTTCAGATTCTTCAAAATAATGTAAACGTTTTTAAAAGTTTATAAAAGTTACCAAAAGCTTCATAAAAATACCAACAACCTATTTAAAATGCTGCTCTGCATGTAAAAATGCTTTGCAGCTTGTGAGAAACATTGGGGGCGTGTCCTATTAAACTGAGACCTCAAGGGGCGTGTCTCAGTTGCACAGCGCGCTACAGGCTTCGCGCTGGCTGCACTCCTGGGCGGCGTGATGTCATACGCTGCCCGGGATTCTTCTCTTTCAAAAAGGAATTCCAGGCGTCCCTGGAGGTGAACGGCAGGCGCGTCGGGTAAGTGCAGATCAGGGGCTTGCACGCGCGGCAAGCCCCCGATCTGAATTTCTGCCCCATTAATATAACCTCAACCAGGACTCCTAGGAAACACTGAAAAGACCATTGATCATTATCCACTTTAGAGACTTGAACTGCTTAAATAAAACAGAATGTTCGCTCTGTTACTACGTCTAGAATATATGGAAGAGACTATTAATTACTCCATTGTCTTGCTGACAGATAAGATGCACCAAACTGTTTCGGTGAATCAGCTGTCCTAGAACTTCCAAAATCTGATACTTCACCTGACCATGCCTTAAATTATTGCTATTAGAATTGTTGTTTGGGCACTAAATGCAGGCCTAGCCAGCCAGCAACGCCCACATCCCATCAATGAATTAAAAAAAAGATACAATACTCTTCCATTCCTCCACTGATGTTAGTTGACCTACTTCCCATGTTGTCTTTAAGCTGTCCGACAGTGGGTTTTGTTGAAATGAAAATGGATATATAAAGGGATCTCAGTTTGATCTTTAAAGGCTAATAAAGTTAGAAAGTTTCTAATAATTGGGTGGCTTTTCTTGTGCCCCCAAGGCTAAGAGATGTTGAAGCTGGCGTCAGTGATGATAAAACCTTGAAACTAATGGAGCATTTTAAAGGACTTATAGACCAGAAAAAAATCTTTTTCAAACCATTAGCAGACCTGTGTTGGCAGTATCTGGCCTAACACTGACTTCATTTGAGCCATCAGTAGGGGCGATGCCTCCTGAGTGACATGAGATAAAGGCATTGAAGCCTCATGCAGCACCACTTATTACCCAAGATTGTGGAACATCTGCTGGTAAAACTCCTTGAAGGTAGCCTTTGGAATATGAATTGGGAGCATTTAGAAAATATAAAGAAGTCTGTTCATTATAATACCAACAGTACCCAATAATAAGGAAGAGAAAATCTCTGGACATATACTTGTGCCAAATTGTGCAGAAGAGATGTAAAGTGATATGCACATCTGACTGCTTGAATCTTGGGTGCATGTCCATTTATGAATAAAGATGTTTTAATGCTGGATGAAGCAGAAGATCTAAGCTCATAACCCTGTGTTATTATTAAATTATATCAGGAAATGAATGTAGGTAGTCCAAGCAAGAAAATTTAGTCTGAAAATTGATTATTTACAATACCAGTGGGCAGGAAGTCAGAATTCTGGCCGGTGATTATGCTCCTTAGACGTCTATTTTGTGAAACCTGAAAGCTTCCATTTAGTTGGGACTTGAGTACAGGGCATGGAATAGGTGAGAGCTTCATCAAAATATTACGTAAAACAATATATAAATGGATGTAGATGAGTGCATATGCAAATTCCTAGTATTCACGCCAGAAGTGCAACGTCCATTCAGCGCGCCCATACGAAACAGGCATCCCAGGTTGCTAACATGTTTACTGACAGGATGTTAACATTTAATGGGGAGCTGTCTTTTTTTTATTTGATTTTTGGAGGTTGTAGAAGAGGAATATTTTTGTTTCTTTGTTTGGCTTTGTAGGGGGTTTCTCTTGCTTGCTCTGGTCTCCTGCCAGGCTTCTTGCAATAATTACCCGTGAGTGGTTCGACCCACTCGCCCCTACGGTTCTAGACCTTGGACTTAGGTGCAGGGAGCTGTAGTGCAGAGAAAAACTCAATAGACCAGGTCGAATAGCACGAAATGGATGCCTTTATTGAACAGTTTGCAGCATTATAAAATACATGTCATATGCACAGATTAAAGCAACTACAAGCATGCACACATCTATAAACTTAACTCTATAGAAATGGGGAACACACGGCACATCGTGAAAGGGGTAACACATTACAATTACCCTTAACCCCCTCCCCTAAACCTAACTAAGTTTCGATTTGAGGGATTCGGGATCATGCTCACCACTTTAAGAATTGTGAAAAAGGCTTTGCAGCCTTTCGACACAGCTTTCCGTCGTCACATGGGTTTGGAAGCTTCTGGCGCAGCTTGTTTTCCTCTTGGTTCTTCTGCGAGGAGGCAGCCGATACAGCCTTGGTGAGCGCTCGCCACGGATGGATCCGTTACCGATGTGATTTTTAAGAACTGGATGCACACTCCGGGACCTGAGTGTCTTCTTCGCCGACCTGGGTCGTCGATGATCTCCCAACAAAAGTACCTGGGCCTCCCTCGTCGTGGCCGGGCCTTGCCTGGCCGAGCTGGCTTCCAAGCCGAATTTTTCTCGTCGTGGCCGGGCCTTGCCTGGCCGAACCTCCCAAAGTCGCGGAACACACGCCTGAACACCCCGCTGGACACCGTTTTCCGAACCATGAACTGAACGCGTTCCGAACCGAAGTCTGAAGCGAAGCGTCTCCTGAACCGAAGGAGTACCGATGGACTTTACTCAATCCACAGTTATACTTTTTGGAACATTCTTATCTCCCGCCAAATCATAGTCCTGTCTTTGTAATAATTTTGGTGGGCAGAACTCTCTGCAGGGGTGTTTTGTCTTCATAACGGGAGTCGGTGATAGCTTAACTGGCCTTCCTGGGCCGATAATGTCTTTGCTTTGTTACCGTAACTTGGTTTGTATATTGATCGGTCTGGAGATTGCCCTGGATGGCTGTTAAACGGCTTCTCTTTGTACAGTGTAATGGGTTTAAAGCGTTCGTTCAATTGTCCGCCCATTTCTTGATGGGTCTCATCCTGCCACCCAAATCTGTCCTGCACTTATAATCTAATCAATATGTATGCTCAGTTCCATGAGTTTTGGCTTCCCGAAACTGGTTTTCACGGGCTTTTAATGTCCTCAATCCACAAGCCTGTCTGGCTTGCAGTAACAGAAATTCAAATGGTCCCAGAAGCTGGTCACGAGGTCTGGTGGCCATTTTGTGTGCCCTTTTATCAAAGGTTTCTCTGTATAAGCTTCTTTTGGTCAATAAAGCTGTTTTATTAACCCTATTTTCCTACGTGATTATTTAATGAAAATTTCACGAATCTTACAGTCCCTCCTGTGATACTGATAGCTTGCTTAAAGTATCAATAACCCTTGGTGAGCAAATTTTCCCTGATTCCCCACATCCAAACATTCCTGGTAATTAACTATCTATGACCCCCATGACACATGCAGTTCCCATTTCAGAAAAATTACATTGTGTACAGTTGGACAACCATAGGCAGTACTACCTCAAACTATAACACATTCATCTTTCAGATGTGAAGGGGCCGATACCCCTTACACCACCTGCATACACATTTTGTTAATCAAAAATAGAAAGCCGATCAACGGTTATAACACAACAGTATTCATACACTTAAATCATATAGTAACCAAAAACCAAGATTGGAGGGACGCTTTATCCTTTAATACATAGCAGCCTAAGCGGGGGTCTCTTCACCCACTCGTACATAGCGTTCTCTCCATTCTCCTGTGTTCTCGTGCCTCTGGAGGCATTTACCTCTCTTGCAATGCACGAACAGTAAATATATTACAATCAAAACCTGACACACTACTAGGATGTGGGATGCTATTCTAATCCAGGGCGGGATCTCTATATTAGTGAACAGGTCCCACCATGGTGGGGTGACTATGTCTAATATGTCTTTCCCTATCTCCAATGTCTTCTGCTCTAGTGTGTAAAAATGCTTCTGTGAGACTATTACGGCTTTTAAAAATCTTGGTGAGGTGTTCGGGGAGAGGGGGAATGACATAACCAAAATGCGCAACGAATCGCTGAAAATCCATGAAATTCTCTTTTACAGTGAGGTGAACAGTGGAAGGTACAGGAATGGGGACAATTCGCTGTTGTGCCACTTGAACTTCAGCCCTGGGTTTGAAACAGAAACTGCTGTCACTGACCGAACACCACCCGTGCTGTCCGTGGTGGTAGTGAGGTGCTGCAGTGGTAACACAGTATGTTTCACCTCCGATATATGCCACCTGCGGGGGCACATGGTCTTTTGCCATTGCCTCCATGGTGCAATTTACCGGCTTCACGCTAGCGGCTCTGAACCCGCACTGTGGTTTTAAAAAGGCATTCAAGTGCTGGGGACCCAGGATGATGTGTGCTCCCTGGCTTCGACACCCCGAGAGGTCGGTGCCTGTCATCGTACGCTCCCATCTGATGACATAAGGCGGGACCACTGCGTAACGAATGTGCGCACCCCCCTGAATGACTCCAATGTTCTCCACCCTGTATACCGGGGCAGGTTTTGCTGTGGGACCCAACACCGGCATCCTCACCACTATTCCCATGATAGTGTGATTCGAGCGTCCACAGTCCACTGGGACTAGATACGCCTCTGCAGCTAGTCTGAGCTGGCACGGACTTAATGTGTTCTCAAAAGGGTGGAGCGCTTGCAAGTGCTTATTGCTGATCCAGGACGGGACCAAACCTTGTTTTAAATCCTCCAGATTACTGCGGCCCTCGCCCAGTAACCACGCCCCGTATAGCACACAAGCCTCGTTCTGTGCAGCCTGATCGGACGCATTCCGATCCTCCCTAATGAGTGCATTTACCGTTCTAGCGTGTTTCTCCAGCTCAGCGATTATTTCTTTTAAGTCTAGTGTCATGGCCTGGTCCTCATGTAGCTCAGAACCCACTACCTTATTTTCGTTTGTCAGTATATTCCTTAACTGGGCCTTTAGACCATTAATCTGTGTCTGCAGCTCCACGTTGTCTAGAGCGTTGACAACAGACATCCCGGTACTAAAAGCAGTGAAGATGTCATTTACAGTACCCCTTCTTTGCCTCCCTACCCGATCCAAAACTTCCTGTGGTGTGGTGTACAATTCGGCTTTGTCGATGTCGGCAAAGTCAAACTCATAAAATTGTCTGAACATCCTGGTTAACAGGACCTGGTACAATTGCTCTGTTTCCTTGGGACACCACTCCGGCAATCGTACCTCAGTGAGGTTTAAAATCACTGAGGCCACCGCGTAGTGTACCCCTTGGTACAGCATCTGACCGGTGGGTACCAATACTAAACCGTTCCCGGGTCCCTTTGTGGTGGTGGGGCACCCTTCCTTCTGGGCTAGTGCTACCGGAATCGTGGGCAGGGGCTTGCGTGGGCGGGTGATGAGTTCAGTGGCGTTTACCGGAATCGGGGAGAATGGGACTCCGCACGCCTGGATGCTGACGTCCCACCTCATCCCTTTCCCGGCATCCTGCCACTGCCTCTGGAAAAAGATGGATATGCCATTGGGGCAAACGTACTTCGAACCCCACATGCAGACATATATCCCTTCATCTGGTTCCCACCACTTGTCCCAACACACATGTAATTGTCCGTGAGTCCCCGTAATTGTCCGATGGGTATTGTTACCCAGTCGCTCCCACTCGATTGTAGAGTTCTTCATATTCTTTCCCAGCTTTCGAAGCCACCACCATCTACTTAGCGGTACGTTCCCATTACACACCAAACAGATCCTCTTTCCCACAGTAACGCTGACTCTGGGTGCAATGATCCTCACCCGAGGGCACAGTAACGAAGTCTCTTGGTAGGCAAACCCGGATTTGCTGGAGTATTCTGTAGAATTCGACCCCAGCCATCCTGGCCATCTCCCTTGGTGGAAGTAGGTGGCGGTTTCCTCAACCTCTCGCCTCCCCGGCCCATCCGTCGCAATGGGGGCTGTGTCCCCGGAGCATCCGAACACGACGACGTCCTTGGTGCGGCCTCGGTAGGCCAGCCCGCACCCGATCGCCGCGAGCACCACGAGAATCCTCTCCATTGTATTCCTGGTTTCTGTAACTGATAAGATGATGTAGCCAGGCTCCCAATAGGCGCTGGCCTAATTAAACGGACGCTCGGGTCCCTTGACCCCGCTTCCAAACAAACACACATACTGGACAGACTTCGAAAACTACCTTTTAAAACATCCTCATTATCTTAAACTTTACATGCCTTAAACTAACATTAAAATTACTTAACTTAACTTATCATTACCTAAACTTAACATACCTAAACTTATGTACAGCGCCGCCCTCCTTCAGGCGGCCTACCTAATTCCTGTGAGGGCTGCAGCGTGCCGCTCCCTGTGGCGGGGCTGCACTGACCTTCGGCTTTGATCCCCCGCAGCCTGTCGCTGCTGAACGGGAATCGTGTCTTTCCTGGGCTACCCTGGATCGATGTTGGGGGAAGTAAGGGGAAGGAGAATCTGGCCAAAACTTTCTGGGCTGAGGCGTCCGAGCCGACCTGCGAGGGGGCACCTTGGGCGAGGCTCCCAGGGCTAACGGACTGGGGATCGGGACCTCCACCGTCGCAGCCTGTGGTCCCACCACAGCTGCCGGCTCCGGCTCCCTTCCCTCAGGCTCCGCCCCCCCGGGGCTGGGATCCGTGGCATCCGACTCCACCCCACCTGTCCCCACAGGTGGTGAGTCTCCGCCCCCAATCCCTACCTCCCCTATGCTCGAGTTGGGGGCGGGACCTTCGTCCTCCGACTCCTCCTCCTCCGTGATCGGGTCAGGGGCGGGGTCGAGCTGTTCGGGCTCTCCCTCGTCCGAATCCCAAACTAACGGGGAGACCTCCCACTCCGATGGGATGACTCCTCCCCTCACGCAGGCTACAGTTCCAGCCTGTGTGGTCTGTGACCCTGTCTCAGGCTGAGGATTTCTGTCCTCAGACCTGGCCCCTGTTGTTGGCCCTTGTGCACCCGGCTTAAACAGTTTACACTGGTTAATGTGAAACCATTTAGTACGTCGGGGCACCTTCACTGCGTACACCATGGGGCTGGCCTTGTCTACAATGCTGTAGGGCCCCATGTACAGTGGTTCTAGACTCCCTACTCGGGCATAGTTCCTAACCATGACCTGGTCTCCGACTTCCCACTCTTGCTTCTTACGGGGTTCCAGCAACAGTCGATTGCCCTGATGCTGTTTCCCTATGTTCCCAGCCGCTTGCTCATAAACCTGTTTCAGGCGCTCCAAAAGGGTTTGGACGAACTTGTCCCGATTCACCTCTTGGAGCTGGCCCTCAGTGAGCACCGGGGCTAGTACATGGGTGGGTGTTCGCATGATCCTCCCAGTCATTAACTCGTGCGGGGAGTACCCCGTACTTTTGGACTGGCTGGCCCGGATCCCCATGAGGACTAGAGGCAGGATCTCCACCCACTTCTGGGGCGAGCCCATTGCCTCTTTCCTCAGCTTTTCCTTGAGGGTCCGGTTCATGCGTTCAACAATCCCGGATGACTGGGGATTATGCGCTACGTGCCACTTCCCTTCAATGCCCAAGAGCATGAGGGTGTTCTGCATCACTTGGCCGGTGAAATGACTCCCTCGGTTGGACTCAACAAACCGGGGGAGCCCCCACCGTGAGAACACTTCCCGGACCAAGATCTTGGCAGTACCCAGCGCCGTAGCTGTTCTACACGGGAAGGCTTCTACCCACTTGGTAAACACATCCACCAGGACAAGGCAGTACTTATAGCCTCCCTGGGCGGTGGGCAGGGGCCCTATGTAGTCGACCTGTATCGACTGCCATGGTCCTGATGTGCCCCATGGGCACCTTCCTTTTCTGGGGGTTTGGGTTGTTTGCAGCGCACACAAGACAGCTTGCACAGAACTCGCGGACATCGTCTCGAAGTCCCGGCCACCATCCCGCCTGTTCTACCCGTTGCCAGGTAACCTCAGGCCCGGGGTTTATATTTTGACTGTTTAGCCCTAAGTTTGCAGGAATGGTTAAATGGGCTATCTTCTGGTACGGGTGCATCTACACTGGCAACTTGTGGTGGGCCACACCAGAATTGTGACTGGAGTTATTTGAATAGGCTATTGGCACATGAAAAGCTTGCCCAGACAACTTGGCTTATAACACACTTGACTGAGATGCAGTTCACCATTAATGGGGAAGTTGTGGTTGCAACCTCACAGTGGAGTAATTGTTCACAATGGCACAGCAGAAGCATGTTATCAAAACCCTTTGATGCTGTAGAGTTAGAGGTGCTGTTGTAGGCGCATCAAAGGAGGGGGCTTTATCTGGGCTTGAAGACTTATGGTAAAAGCACAGGTACAAGTTGAATGGAGCAAGATTGCCAACTGGGTCAATGCAGTTACCCTGGTCCCTCGTACCTTGCTACAAATAAGGAAAACATTTACTGGCATCATCACATCAGTTGTAGCTCTCTCACTTCTGATTCAGAAGATTGTGGGCTCAAACCTCACTCAAGTAACTACAATAATAATCAAACCTGGCACTTCAGTGCAGAGCTGAGGGAAAGCTGTGTTATTGGAGTTGTTGTCTTTCCAAGTAGACATTAAGCCAAGGTCACATCTACCTATTGAGTTGGACATAAAAGATCCCATGGCACTATTTGAAGAGCAGGGAGTTCTTCTAGCGTCCTGACCAACATTCACCCAAAACCAACACCACCAAAACAGATTAACTGGTCATTTATTTAATTTGCTGTTTTTGGGATATTGCTGTGCACAATATGGCTTCCGCATTTGCCTACAAAACAATAGTGACTACACTACAAAAAAAAATGTAATTAATTGATTGGCTGTAAAGTGCTTTGGAACATCCCAAGAAGGTGAAAGGTAACATATAAATGCAAGTTTGTTCAGTCTTTTCTATTCCTGACTTATTAATACATTTCTCGTGGGGTCTGTCAAACATGGCACAAATCTAAGTTGGGTACTGTCACGCCTGCTGGGAGGTACTATTTTGAGCATTGTATGCAACCATTGCTCTTTTGCACACACACTTTCATTGTGCCGAAGTTGAATAGCACGCCTTTTTTTTGGTGTGTAGTTTACAATTCTGGAACAGCAAACAGATGCTGAAGTGTTGTGTATTTTGAATGTGTATTAGAATTGTCCCACATGGGATACCGTAGTGGTGATTTGCAATGCACTATGGGAAATGTAGTGCATTGAGTGAAGAAGCACATTGTAAATAAAATGGCCGTTAACTAAACTCTCCACCCTGGAGTCCTTCTTAATTGTTATATAGGTAAGGGTATAAAACCCCTTGAGGCACAACAAAACTGGCGACGAGGACGACGGACTTGCGCATCACTTTGCACTGGAATCGGCGATGTTTAAAGTAAGAAGTTCCTGTCTTTTCTTAATGGCGCGCCCGCAGTTTAGTGCTGATGCAATCGCCTCGTAAAGGTGGCAGTTCGTGTGTTACACAAATAAGAAGGGGGAGAGTAACGATACAGTGAAACGAAGTGGAGGAAAAGGACTGTAAAAAATTTTTTTAAAGTGGAGGAAAAGGACTGTAAAAAAAAAAAATGGCTATGCTAACCAGAGCGTTTGGACCATTTGATGAAACGGCAGAGCAATGGAGTGCTTATACAGAGCGTTTCGGATTTTTCGTGACTGCAAATGGCATTAAAGATGACGTGAAAGTGGTGACGTTCCTCAGTGTGATCGGAGCAAAAACATTTGGCTTGTTACGGAGTTTGATGCACCCGGATAAGCCCGGCACTAAGACATATGATCAGATTGTGGAAATTTTGGAAACACATTTCGCACCCAAGCCGCTGCTGATTGCCGAGAGGTTCAGGTTTCACAAATGAAACCAAGGGGAGGGTGAGTCCATAGCCGAATATGTTGCAGTGCTAAAGAAGCTAACTGAGCATTGTGAGTTTGGTGAAACTCTAAATGACACTGTCCGTGATAGGTTTGTGTGTGGATTAAGATGTGAAGCAACACAGAAGCGCTTGCTCACGACTGACAAACTGACGCTTAAATCAGCAGTGGAGCTCGCTGTGTCTATGGAGTTAGCAGCTAAAGATGCACAGCTGTTGGGGGCTGCAACAAGAGTGCACAAGGTAGCAGCTACACCGGATAAGCATGCAAGGGGCGCCAGAGAGTGTTACAGATGTGGAAGGTCAGGTCATCAGCCATCTGACTGCTGGTGTCAAGACCTGACCTGTCGGAAATGTGAAAAGAAAGGACACATTGAACGTGTGTGTAAAGGGCAAAGCAAACAATCCTACACAGAGACACACAAAAACAAACAAGGAAGCACATCCAACTGGCGTTCTAAAAAGAAAAACCTACACATGGTGAAACAAGAACAGGAAGACAGTGACACAGACTCTGATGGGGAGCTGAATCTCCATGTGTTAACGTGAATGGAGGCTCATCAGGCTATGGAGTCACTGCTACTAGAGCGAATACCGGTCAAAATGGAGCTGGATACGGGAGCCGCTGTCTCCTTGATTTCAGAGAAGCTATTCAAAGAAAAACTGAACCAACTATCACTGACGCTGGCCAAGCTCATTTTAAAGACCTACACTGGGGAAACAGTCCCAATGCTGGGTAAGACGGAGGTCAAGGTGGAGCTTAATGGGCAAACCGTGATGCTGCCAGTTTACGTGGTCAAGGGTGACTATCCATCCCTGATGGGCAAGCCATGGTTGGAGAAAATTCATCTGGATTGGAAAACGGTGAATGCGGTGTCAGTCGAAGAGGCGGGGCTAGCGGCAGTGTTGACAAAGCATGTGGCTGTCTTTGACGGAGAATTGGGGAGTATGAAGGGGATTACGGTCAAACTCAAGGTGAAGCCTGACAGCCAGCCACGATTCCTGAAGGTCAGGAACGTTCCCTACGCCCTCAGACCAAAGGTGGAGGCTGACCTGCAGCGTCTGGTCAAGATAGGGGTCCTGGTGCCGGTTTTGCACAGTGAGTGGGCCACGCCCGTGGTACCAGTGATGAAGAGTGATGGCGCGGTTCGCTTATGTGGAGATTTCAAAGTAACAGTGAATCCTGTGCTCTCAGCTGAACAGTACCCCTCCCCATCATTGAAGATCTTTTTGCGGGTCTAGCAGGCGGTCAGAAGTTTAGCAAGATTGATCTATGCCAAGCCTACTTGCAGATGCATGTAGAACAGAAGTACCTCACCATCACCACCCACAAGGGCCTCTACAGGTACTGCCGCCTACCCTTTGGTATAACGTCAGCACCAGCATTGTTTCAGCGGGCTATGGACCAGATCTTAAGCGGCATTCCAGGGGTACAATGTTATCTCGACGATATCCTTGTCACAGGAAAGGACAACAATGAGCATCTGCAGAACCTGACGAAGACACTGGGAAGACTTGAAGAATATGGCTTACGCGTTCGCAAGGACAAATGCGAATTTTTCAAGCCATCAGTGGAGTACCTAGGCCATGTCATTGACACGGATGGCCTACACACAGCACCGTTGAAAGTGAAAACCATTGCCGATGCTCCTGCACCTACAAATGTCGGCCAGCTGCGGTCATTCTTAGGTCTCCTGAACTATTACGGAAAGTTTATTCCACAGCTGGCATCACTGTTGAAGCCATTACATGAGTTGCTGTGTCAGGGCAAGGCCTGGGCATGGACGAAGGAGTGCGAAGCTGCATTCAAGAAAGCCAAAGCAGCTTTGACTGACCCCAGGGTGTTGACGCACTTTGACCCGTCGTTGCAGATTCAGCTGGCCTGTGACGCATCGCCTTATGGCGTTGGCGCGGTCGTGTCCCACATCTTTCCCTCAGGCGAAGAGAAGCTGATTGCATTCGCGTCAAGGTCCTTGAGCAAGGCGGAGGTGAAATACCCGCAGATCGAAAAAGAGGCTTTGGGCATCATCTTTGGAATCAAAAAGTTCCATCACTACTTGTTCGGAAGGAAATTCACCTTGCTGACGGATCATCGTCCTCTGACATCGATCTTTGGTCCACACACAGGAATACCCTCCCTGGCAGCGTGCAGGATGCAGCACTGGGCACTGATGTTAAGCGCTCACAATTACAACATCAAATACCGGAGGTCAGCAGCACATGGCAATGTGGACGGATTGTCAAGACTTCCGCTGCCTGTGCCCTCTGAAGGCTGTGAGCAGAAGATTTTCTACTTTGACATGGTGAGCAATGCCCCTGTCACGGCCCGGCCGGTCAAGAAAGAGACCAGAGTGGACCCTACGCTATCCAAGGTGCTGGATCGGGTGATGCGAGGAGACGGATCACGGGTGTCAGATGCACCACCTGAGCTCCTACCTTACCTGTCAAGAGGGAAGGAGTTGTCTGTCACGTCAGGATGCCTCCTTTGGGCATGCGAGTGATCATACCACCAAAGCTGCAGAAACATGTCCTCAACGAGCTGCACTCAGGACATTGTGGTATTGTCCGGATGAAGGAGCTGGCACGAAGCTACTTCTGGTGGCCCGTTCTGGATCATGAAATTGAAGTTGAAGCGAAATCATGCCCATCATGCGAGACAACCAGGGATACACCAAGAGCAGCGCCACTGCATCCATGGGAATGGCCGGCGACACCGTGGCAACGGATCCATCTGGACTTCGCGGGACCAGTGGAAGGAGCGATGTTCCTGGTCGCGGTGGGCTCCCATTCCAAATGGCCGGAGGTTGCAGTAATGTCCACTACCACTACGGAGAAAACCATCAAGACTCTGAGAGAGATGTTCGGGCGATTTGTCTGCCGGAGCAGATCGTAACCGACAATGGAACACAGTTCACATCCCAGGAGATGGAGGAGTTCCTCAAGAGCAATGGAATCCAGCACACATTCTCCGCGCCTTATCATCCATCCACGAATGGATTGGCGGAGAGATTTGTCAGAACGCTGAAACGCGCGTTGAAAGCTGCAAGAAGTGATGCTCCTCTAAAGCAGCGCCTGAATGCTTTTTTGCTGAAATACCGAAACACGCCTCATGCTACGACTGGAGCATCTCCTGCTTACATACTCATGGGAAGGCAGCTACAGACACGCCTTGACCTGCTGAGGCCAATGTCCACAGAAGCAGTGGTGCACGCCAATCAGCAGGATCAAGTCAGCAGACGAGCTCAGAGGTCCAAAGAACGACACTTTGTGGTGGGGGGCAAAGTCCTAGCGCATAACTACACCACCCCGGAGCAGTGGGTCCTGGCTATGATCATTCAAAAGACGGGCCCCGTTTCATACCGAGTCCGCACCGGAGACGACCGAACATGGAGATGGCATGTTGACCAGTTACTGCCAAGACAGTCGCCACAGGTAACCCAAGAAACAGAGGATCAAGGACCTGCTGGGGGCTCCAGCAGGGACTGGTCGTCCGACCCTGAGACGGTGGCACCATCCACTCTTGTGCCATCGAGGGAGGAAGCCACACCTGCAGGGTCACGGGAGAGCCAGCCAGAGCCTGCTCCTGAGACTAGGTGTTACCCCCAAAGAGAAAGGCAGCCTCCAGAGTGCCTTAGTTAGTTAGTGCTAACCTGTGTGCATGGGGCAGAATAATCCCCAGGGTTAGCGGAATGTGGAGGCAGTCTACCCTCTCTTCCAAAGTGATAGTCATTTTCAGTTATTCTATTTCGTGGACATTCTATTTTAAGGGGGAGGAAATATGCTGTGTATTTTGAATGTGTATTAGAATTGTCCCACATGGGATACCGTAGTGGTGATTTGCAATGCACTATGGGAAATGCAGTGCATTGAGTGAAGAAGCACTGTACTGGCCGCGCTAGACGTGCTCCTATCTAGCTATCCAGCAAGTTAAACACTCATTCAAAATAATTCTTCCTGAAGCGGTTGCTGTTTTGAAGCTTTTACTTGAACAAATTTGTGAAACTGTAAACAAAGACAAAGTATGTTTTGTACATAAACTGAGTACTACACATTCGATATTACACAAGATATAAACATATTTACAACAGTAGAATAGACTAATTGTATAACTAACTAACATTTGAACTAACTTCTGTAACTATTAAATATTAACCTTTTATAAACATAGTATTATCAAAATATTACTCTGACAACATTGCCATTATGCTAAGAACTAAAGATACTCACAGATATTGCGCTTGGCCTAACATATGAAGTCAGATTACACTGGATTGTAATGGAACCTCTCATAGCAAATTCCCCATTACTCAAGTCAGGTTCTTCCTGGCAAAACTGCTTCCTGGGGTCAACAGGAAGAAAGGTAAGAAGGTCAAATGACCTCTCACAGGAAGAAAGGAACAAAGGTCAAATGGCCTCAAACAGGAAGAAAGGAACAAAGGTCAAATGACCTCACACAGGAAGAAAGATCAGATGACCTTTCCAGCATACAAACTGTTAACACAATAACCGCCACCAGAGGGTGCTATTGCATGTAAAAATGTCCAGAATGTCACATAATCTCCATCGGTCCAGAACACTCCCCGTCTGGGGTCATTAACGACTCCACATAGTCCGAACTCTACTTGTCACTGGAGTCCTCTGGCGACAAAAGAAGAACCACCTCAGAGACGGTCCGTCGATGTCGATGATAGGATGCAGCTTCCGTAGACTGCTGTGAGGGGGTAGGTTGCGTTCTGCTACGCACAGTTCCAATCTGGGCATGGCGAGGTCTGGCTGGGGTGCCAACTTGCCTCTATCAAAGACGAAGCCGATTTTGCTTTGTCCTTCTTGAGTGGTGACCTTCAGATAAGCCACACTTGCAATGGCCTTAGCGGATGCGTCTGCAAAGACACAAAGCTCTTTGAATTGGGCATTTAAGGGAGAGAAAGACGAATAGCAGCGAGGTATTCGGATCTCCTGTAAGTCTTGGAGTGAGTCTCTCCATCTGTCCCACTCTGCTTCCATCTCTTCAGGGAGAGGTGAATCCCACTCTTCAGCGCGTGTGGAGAGTTCCCTGAGGAGCAGCCTGCCTTGTATGGTGACAGGGGCTAAGAAGCCAAGAGGGTCGTATAGGCTGTTGACTGTAGAGAGCACTCCTCTACGTGTGAAGGGTTTCTTGGCGTCTAGGACTTGGAACGTGAACGTATCTGTTGCTATGTTCCATGACACCCCTAGGCTACGCTGTAGGGGGAGGTCATCAGTGAAGAGGTCTAGGTCCTTGACATCCTTAGCACGATCTTCAGGGGGGAATGCCTCCATCACTGCTAGTCTGTTAGAGGCTATCTTATGCAGCCTGAGGTTGGATAGTGCAAGTAGTTCCTGGGCTCGTCCGAGGGTACTGATGGCCTCTGCTTTGGTCGGGAATGACTTCAGTGCATCGTCGACGTAGAACTCTCGTTCGATGAACCCTCTCACATCACTGCCAAAGTCGTCGTCTTCTTCCTTGGCAGCCCTCCTTAGTCTGTATATGGCGACAGCAGGGGATGGGCTATTCCCAAAGACATGGACACGCATTCTGTAGTCCACAATGTCTCTATTAGGGTCATTGTCTCGATACCACAGGAAGCGGAGGAAGTCTCTGTGGTCTTCTCTCACCACGAAGCAATGAAACATGTGCTGGATATCGGCAGTGATGGCGACGGGCTCTTTCCTGAATCTCATGAGCACTCCCAAGAGGCTGTTGTTAAGATCAGGCCCTGTGAGGAGTACGTCGTTGAGAGAGACGCTGGAGTCAAACACCACGCGGATCTGTCTACTGCATGGGGTAAGGTAGCTTGGACGACCATTCTCCAAGATGGAAGTCTTGAGTGTGCTCACCTGAGATGGCTTGTTCTCTAGTGTGCGACGTCCTACGGGGTACACATTGACGAGGCATATCTTGGAGCATGCTCTTGCGCTCACTCCTTCTCCACACACCTCGGTGCACCTGGATGTAATCTCTGTACCAGCAGCTCCCTCTCTCTCCCCGCCATGCTCTGATGCGGGAGGAGGCGTCTCTGACTTCCAAGGAGCTGGGCCTGGGTGTAGTGCTGAAACGTGCCGATCACTTTCACATTCAGTGCATTTTGCATCCACCTTGCAGTTCTTGGCGAGATGACTCGTGGACGAGCAGCACCTGAAACATATAGAATTCTCTTTAAGATATTGTTTCTGATCTTCCAGGGACATCTCCCTGAAGCCTCTGCACTTCTTTAAAGGATGGGGCTTGTTGTGGATAGGGCATTGTTTGCTCATATCCTCAGGTTTCTTCTGAATCTTTGTGTGCTCAGTTGAGGACACTTGCATTTTGTGGACAGATATTGGTGTCTTTCCATGTCTGTCGAACTTGTCTCTTCTGGCAAGTGCTGGTTGGGAGGAGAAGAAGTTGAAGCTGGGGTCGTTCCTGGCTTTGGCTTCTTTGATAAGGAGGCCGCGCTCTTCGCCTGCCGACAGGTCTAAGCCCGATGTGGCATCGTGGAAGCAGGACTTCCAAGCCCGATAATTCTTTGGCCTGTCATCAAACTTGATTAACCCCAAAGTCACCAGCTGGGTGCGTGCAAGATATTTGGCGAGGTCGTAGGTGCTGGGACCTGTGCCAGGGTTGCCTTGGCTGGGGGCTCTGTTGGGGGTCTCAAGGGACCGAGAGGGGATTTGCCTCTGACTTTCTCTATTCGGCGTCCTATTCCTCTGCACCGTGTCTTCCGTTCTGCTGGCGGAGACTCTGCGGCTTGAGGCACGCCGTCTGCTTTGACCTTGGTTGGCAACTTGTGGCATGTTATACGAAGTGTTTGCGTCTGTAGAGATGTGCGGGCCTCCATCCCTTTCTCCTGTAAACTGTATGTCGGCATGGTCGCTCACGTAATCTATGGTACGCTGTCGTGGACTCTGCCACGGAACGGGAATTAAAGGTTTGTAAGCTGTCTCGGGATCAGCTCCCTCCAAAATTGCCTCGAATACTTGTGTCTCGGCTAATGCAGCATCTATCTCTTTTTGTTGCTGCAGAGCCTCTAATGTGGCTTGGAGACGGGCCTGTTCAGCCTGGCGTTCCACTTGGTGTCGGGCCTGTTCTGCTTGGAGCCGGGACTGTTCTGCTTGGAGCCGGGCCTGTTCTGCTTGGGGTTCAGCTTGGAGACGGGCCTGACTTACTTTTATTTCTATTTCACTGTCCGTATGCGCAGCTCTGGCTTGAGCTGCTACTAGTTTAGCCCGTGCTTTGGCGAGGGCTATGCTTACTCTAGAACCACCCGATGACTGTGAGCCAACTTGCGACCTGTAGTAACCGGTGCTTATAGACTGATTGTCACGTTCTACAGTTTCGTCTGCCTGTTTAAGGTCTTCTACTTGCTGCAAAGCACTTTCGTTATTATCTTCTGACATGTTGATGTGAGGTAGATGTGCTCTACGAGGTTAAGGCTTACTCTGGGTTCCTCCTGCTCCGCTCTTCGCAGCTAGCCGTATTGCTATCTTTTCACTGATATCTTTTCACTGTACTGGCCGCGCTAGACGTGCTCCTATCTAGCTATCCAGCAAGTTAAACACTCATTCAAAATAATTCTTCCTGAAGCGGTTGCTGTTTTGAAGCTTTTACTTGAACAAATTTGTGAAACTGTAAACAAAGACAAAGTATGTTTTGTACATAAACTGAGTACTACACATTCGATATTACACAAGATATAAACATATTTACAACAGTAGAATAGACTAATTGTATAACTAACTAACATTTGAACTAACTTCTGTAACTATTAAATATTAACCTTTTATAAATATAGTATTATCAAAATATTACTCTGACAACATTGCTATTATGCTAAGAACTAAAGATACTCACAGATATTGCGCTTGGCCTAACATATGAAGTCAGATTACACTGGATTGTAATGGAACCTCTCATAGCAAATTCCCCATTACTCAAGTCAGGTTCTTCCTGGCAAAACTGCTTCCTGGGGTCAACAGGAAGAAAGGTAAGAAGGTCAAATGACCTCTCACAGGAAGAAAGGAACAAAGGTCAAATGGCCTCAAACAGGAAGAAAGGAACAAAGGTCAAATGACCTCACACAGGAAGAAAGATCAGATGACCTTTCCAGCATACAAACTGTTAACACAATAACCGCCACCAGAGGGTGCTATTGCATGTAAAAATGTCCAGAATGTCACATAATGTCCATCGGTCCAGAACAAGCACATTGTAAATAAAATGGCTGTTAACTAAACTCTCCACCCTGGAGTCCTTCTTAATTGTTGTATAGTTAAGGGTATAAAACCCCTTGAGGCACAACAAGAAGTGTGCAGGCTAAGGGGTTCCTCTGTTGTTACAGAGACCCTCAGTGGGTGTCAGCAGCCATTGGTGCAGAGGATAGCCTTGTTCTCCTAAGAACCACCCACCCAGTGTTTTCTCTCCAAATCATGTGGGAACTGTGGAAGCATCAGTGAAAGCATCATGGCTACTCATGGATAATAGCCATTGATGTGCATAATGATGTTTCTGTGGTCAGATAACATTTGAAAATTAATTGAGAAAAGTGTGTGCCATGCAGCTTCGGCACAATCAACAACAACAACAACTTGTATTTATATAGCGCCTTTAACGTAGTAAAACATCTCAAGGCACTTCACAGGAGTGTTTTCAGCCGAAAATTTGACACCGAGCCACATAAGAAATTAGGGCAGATGACCAAAAGCTTGGTCAAAGAGGTAGGTTTTAAGGAGCGTCTTAAAGGAGGAAAGCGAGGTAGGGAGGCGGAGAGGTTTAGGGAGAGAATTCCAGAGCTTAGGGCCTAGGCAACTGAAGGCACGGCCACTGATGGTTGAACGATTATAATCAGGGATGCTCAAGAGGGCAGAATTTGAGGAGTGCAGATATTTCGGGTGGGGTGGAGGCAGGGGGGGTGGGGTTGGGGGCAGGGGGGAGTTGGGGTTGTCGGGCGGAAGGAGATTACAGAGATAGGGAGGGGCGAGGCCCTGGAGGGAGTTGAAAACAAAAAAGAGAATTTTGAAATCGAGGCGTTGCTTAACTGGGGCCCAATGGAGGTCAGCAAGCACAGGGGTGATGGGTGAATGGGACTTGGTGTGAGTTAGGACATAGGCAGCCGAGATTTGGATGACGTCAAGTTTACGTAGGGTAGAAATTGGGAGGCCAGCCAGGAGTGCGTTGGAATAGTCAAGTCTAGAGGTAACAAAGGCATGGATGAGGGTTTCAGCAACAGATGAGCAGAGACATGGGTGGAGACGGGCAATGAACAAAATGAACAGTGTACATAAGGATGATGGTTGCGTACAGTGCCTCAAATAGCATTTCCCAGAGGGTGCAGAAGTTCTCAACTACAATTTACACTGTGGTTGATGTGTCCCATGGGATATTTGAGCCAAATCAAGGAACACAGGTATCTCCTGATACCAGCATACTTCTTCCTCATTTGAAGTTAGGTACAAGGGACCTGGTTGACTACATTAACTCATAGAATCATAGAAATTTACAGCACAGAAGGAGACCATTAGGCCCATCTTCTCCGTGCCGGCCGACGAAGAGCTATGCACCCTAATCCCACTTTCCAGCACTTGGTCCATAGCCTTGTAGGTTATGGCACTTCAAATGCATATCCAAGTGCTTTTTAAATGTGACGAGGGTCTCTGCCTCTACCACCCTTTCAGGCAGTGAGTTCCAGACCCCTACCACACTTTGGGTGAAAAAATTTCACCTCCAATCCCCTCTAAACCTCTGACCAATTACTTTAAACCTATGCCCCCTGGTTATTGACCCTTCTGCTGAGGGAAATGGGTCCTTCCTATCCACTCTATCTAGGCCCCTCATAATTTTATACACCTCAATTAGATCTCCCCTCAGCCTCCTTTGTTACAAAGAAAACAACCCCAGCCTATCCAATCTTTCCTCATAGCTAAAATTCCCCAGCCCAGACAACATCCTCGTAAATCTCCTCTGCACCCTCTCTAGTGCAATCACATCCTTCCTGTAATGTGGTGACCAGAACTGCACGCATCATTCTAGCTGCGGCCTAACTAGTGTTTTATACAGTTCAAGCATAACCTCCCTGCTCTTATATTCTATGCCTCTGCTAATAAAGGCAAATATCCTGTATGCCTTCTTAACCACCTTATCTACCTATCTACCTGCTACCTTCAGGCATCTATGGACATGCACTCCAAGGTCCCTCTGATCTTCTGCACTTCTCAGTGTCCTACCATTTATAGCGTATTCCCTTGCCTTGTTAGCTCTCCCCAAATGCATTACCTCACACATCTCCAGATTGAATTCCATTTGCCACTGTTCTGCCCACCTGACCAGTCCATTGATATCTTCCTGCAGCCTGCAGCTTTCTTCTTCATTATCCACTACACGGCCAATTTTTGTATCATCTGCAAACTTCTTAATTATACTTCCTACATTCAAGTCCAAATCATTGATATATACCACAAAAACAAAGGATCCAGTACTGAGCCCTGCAGAACCCCACTGGAAACAACCCTCCAGTCACAAAAACACGCAAAAGCATTGACTCCTCCATGCAGCTTCTACCTATGCTTTTACTCGAGGGTGACCTTCAGCCCCAGATAGTTGGACTTTTTGCGGTAGATCTTCAACCATTCAGCATCAAAAGTAGCAGTGCTGCCCACATTTCTCTCGTATACTACTATGAACAGTTAATCAATAACGAAGGGTCATCGACCTGAAACGTTAACTGTTTCTCTCTCCACAGATGCTGCCTGACCTGCTGAGTATTTCCAACATTTTCTGTTTTTATTTCAGATTTCCAGCATCTGCAGTATTTTGCTTTTGTTTTTAATCAATATTTATGTTACCACCACAGCTTCTCCTTTAAGAGCTGCGTGCCCTGGTAGATTTTACACTTCTCAGTCGAATGTGCAACGTGACAAGTTGTCTGGGCAGGCCTTTCATGTGTCAGTGGCCTATTTAAATTAGGGAGAGGTATTCCCACCAGGAAGTTTGGTCTGAGCTGCTGGTGCTGTAAGCCTGTGCCATGGACCAGCTCAACCCTATTTTTTACCATTTTGTGAAAATTGGGGCATGTGTGTAATATATGTGCAGTTACCTCGTAACCTGATGATAACCTAGCTTTTGCTTATTTTTTTTTCTTCTTTTGCTAACTGTGCTGACATGATTCAATATTGTATGTTGGTTTGTAAATTTCATTTTTAGTAAAGTTATTCATTCCACTGTAGCCTCCCAGATGGTACTGTTTTTAAGAGAATCAATGTTTTCTTGCCTGGTCTTTGGCAGTGCTGCTCTGTGACCAGCCATTGGAAGTACCGGGGAGAATGCTCCAAACTGAAAATCCTGCCAAAGTTTCCTTTCTTGGATAGGCACCACACCTTTTGCTTGGTTCTGCCTCCCAACAACCCAAATGCGATCTGCAATTTGACATTTAGGAGAAGGTTGAGTGCAAATGACAGCTGCAGCTGAGTTGCTCAGTTTATGGTGCGGTGCTATAATACATTATACCATCTGGCCACCCTCTGTTCACAGGTTTCCTAAACTTTGAGCTTAACAATCACTTAAAAAAAAAACTGTTTGCCTAGAAACCCAAGTAATGTACCATGTAGTTTTTATTCACAGTTTTGAAGTATGAAATCTATTTAGACATAAGATTTCATTTTAATTCATGTTTAACAAATGCTGACAATATAATGTGTTTGTTTGCAGGTTTATGCAAGCCCTTTTCACTGAATACCTCAACATTTATTTCCAAGGATCACATTTGGATTGGTTGTACGTTAATTCTCCACCATAGATGGTGATAAGAAGGAAAAACCTATGCAAAATAACAATTTGTTTTGTTCTGGTTGTTGTGTAAATGAAGCGTAAGCATCATGTGAAAATTAAACATCAAGGCCTAGAAATTCATTAAGGCGCTGCCAGCTTTGCAGCCAGTTACCGCCTAAAGAGGGCTTCTGCGCCAAAAATGAGTTTGCGCTGATATTCAGCGCAGCGGTATTGGCGGCGGTAGCCGTTAGCGCTGCGCCGGCACCGATGACGTCATCGGTGTGCGCAGTGCCCCGGTTCCGCCCCGAAACCGGCCCGATCCCCATATTTAGTAGCGGCCGCCTCCTCCGAAGCGGCCGCAAACAGCGACCAGAAAACGGGGCCGTGCTGTAGCCTTAGTGGGGCGCTTTAAAGTGGAAGGTGCGGCCGGCCGCTTTTTCGGCGGCCGCCTGCCCGCACCTCCTTCCCCGGCCTCCTCCACCCCCCCCCCGCGGCATTGCCGGCTGCTTTCCGTGAACCCGGCACTACTCCGTGGTGCCGGGCTCATTTGCCGGCACTCTCCAGCGGCGATCTCCCCGTTGCAGGCAGCTCCCCCTTAAGAGAAGGAGGAGGCCTGCAGTACCGCAGCCTGCCGCTCCGCAGCGGCTGGTGCAGCGGCGCCAAGAGCGCTGAAATTCAGTGTCAGCGCCCCAAGCGGAGGCGGCCACACCCTGGTATAGCGCCCGGTTCCGAATTGGGGCGCAAACACTGAATATCTGACGATCGCTAATGGCTCCCCGCCTAGCACTAACTTTTGGGCGCGAGCGAGCTGGCCGCCCCAAAGTGAATTTCTAGGCCCAACTGTCTTATTTGCAATCGGTACAATTACATCAGGTTTCCAAATTAAATAATTTTACCAGCTGTCTCTGAAATGGTTACTATACAATAAATAATTTGTCTTATTTAATTGATTTGTTTCAAAGCTGGAGAAATTGAGGGAAACTTTGAATATTTTTCAGTCATTTTTTTAAAACATCTTTTTTCTTGTTGATCTGTCACTTGACTTTTACTGCTGAATTCCATGCTAAAGAGCAAAGGCTGTTATTGACCTGCATATTGGATATACAGTATCTTGATATCTTCACTTGGCATACTGAGCATAAGAATTAGGAGAAGGAGTAGGCCATACGGCCCCTCGAGCCTGTTCCACCATTCAATAAGATCATGGCTGATCTTCAACCTCAACTCCACTTTCCTGCCTGAACCTGATATCCCTTGATTCCCCGAGAGATAAGATATCATACAGGAATGACAGTAATAAATTTAAGGGGAGGTTTGAAAAAAAAAATTACAAAGATGATGGCTGGAATGTGAAATTTTCTGTCACAAACTGTTGTTGAACTGAGTCCATAAGCTATTTTAAAAAGGAATTCAATACTTCAAAAAGAGGATTAAATTGTGCCCTGTACACCCAAGTCCAAGTCATTAATATATATCAAGAAAAGCAGTGGTCCTAGTACTGACCCCTGGGGAACACCACTGTGTACCTTCCTCCAGTCCGATAAACAACCACTCACCACTACTCTCTGTTTCCTGACACTTGGCCAATTTCGTATCCATGCTGCCACTCTCTCTTTTATTCCATGGGCTTCAAATTTGCTGGCAAACCTATTATGTGACACTTTAACAAACACCTTTTGGAAGTCCATGTACACCACATCAACCGCATTGCCCTCATCAACCCTCTCTGTTACCACATCAGAAAAAACTCAATCAAGTTAGTTGAACACGATTTGCCTTTAACAAATCTGTGCTGGCTTTCCTTAATTAATCCACACTTGTCCAAGTTAATTTTGTCCCAGATTATCGTTTCGAAAAGCTTCCCCACTACGGAGGTTAAACTGGCCTGTAGTTGCTGGGTTTATCCTTGCACCCTTTTTTGAACAAGGGTGTAACATTTACAATTCTCCAGTCCTCTGGCACCACCCCTCTAAGGAGGATTGGAAGATTATGGCCAGTGACTCCGCAATTTCCACCTTTACTTCCCTCTGCATCCTAGGATGCATCCCATCCGGTCCTGGTGACTTATCTACTTTAAGTACAGCCAGCCTTTCTAGTACCTCCTCTCTATCAATTTTTATCCCATTCAGTATCTCAACTACCTCCTCTTTCACTATGACTTTGACAGCATCTTCTTCCTTGGTAAAGACAGATGCAAAGTACTCATTTAGTATCTCAGCCATGTCCTCTGCCTCCATGTGTAGGTCTCCATTTTGGCCCCTAATCGGCCCCACACCACCTCTTACTACCTGTTTACTATTTATATGCCTAGAGAAGACTTTTGGATTCCCTTTTATGTTAGCTGCCAATCTCATACTCTCACTGCCCCTCTTATTTCCTTTTTCACTTTCCCTCTGAACTTTCTATATTCAGCCTGCTTCTCACTTGTATTCTCAACCTGACATGTGTCATACACCCACCCCCCCTTTTTCTGCTTCATCTTACTCTCTATCTCTTTTATTATCCAGGGAGCTCTGACTTTGGTTGCCCTACCTTTCCCCCTAGTGGGAATGTACCTCGACTGTACCCAAACCATCTCCTCTTTAAAGGCAGCCCTTTTGGCATAATCTATACTTTTCAGATCAAAAGAGAATTAGCATCACATTTCTGTCTTTATTCCATTAAATTTTGTTCTTTTTCACAACCTCCCAGCGGGAAAATTTGGAGTAATGCTTTTTTAGTTAAAAACTCTCGGACCTTCCTGTTCCGCATCCATGTGATTATCTTTGACAACTTCAGTTTTTCCTTCTGTTGACATCATTCATAAGTAAGGCTACTGATTTGTCATGCCAAATCTTGTGATTATTGTAACCTACTGTGACGAGAATCATTCTGCCCTCCATAATGTGAATTTTAAAATTTTGAATTATGCTGCTGCTAACAAATTTGATTTTTCAACTGTGCCTTTTAAAACACAAGACATAAACCTGAGAACTGATATCAGCTGGAGTGTTATACTTTTATCAACTGCAGTTAGAAAATGGCATGCAGCCATGTTACAGCTACAACTGATAGGGTACTGTTCTGCTGATACACTGCAGCTGATATTCAGCTGATCCCAGCACTCAAGGTTAAATATCTACTGTCTTTAAAGTAATGAATTTGTTTTGACGCGGATATCTGAAGAAAAATCCTTTAATGCATGCTGGCTTACTGAAGGCGCAGGAACATGTTTCAACAATAATCACTGATTGCTGTTGAAATGAGCTCCTGTGCTGGCAGAAAGCTAGCAATAATGAGCCGAATGGGTTTTTAATCTGCTATCAGAAAATTTGTTAACTTGTGTTTTTTAAGGTAGGGGCTAACTAAACTTGGGTGGATGAATTTGCTGAATTAGCAGCTATAGTGCACTTGGCAGCACTGTACTGTATCGTATGTAGTATAAATGTGCATCAAGCTATAGCTCAACTGATACAGTTCAGTACTCTGGCTGATCCTGGCACTCATGTTTAGGTTTCTACTATCTTAAAAGACACCATTTAACAACCAAACTTGATAACAGCAGAGAGTTACTAAACTTTTCATTGTCATTATGCTAGATTTTAAATGGTGCAGTTATGCATTTCAGGAGCAATCAACCCCTGAACCAGTACAGTGTCCTATCATATCCACCCCACCACCAGTACAGTGTCCTATCATTTAAAAAAATTCATTCATTGGATGTGGGTGTCGCTGGCAAGGCTAGCATTTATTGTTCATCCCTAATTGCCCTTGACAAGGTGGTGCTAGGCCGACTTCTTGAACCGCTGTAGGCCCTGTGGTGAAGGTGCTCCCACAGTGCTGTTGGGTAGGGAGTTGCAGAATTTTGACGCAGTGATGATGAAGGAATGTCAATATATTTGCAAGTCAGGATGGTGTGTGACTTGGAGGGGAACTTGGAGGTGGTGGTGTTCCCATGCACCTGCTGCCCTTGTCCTTCTAGGTGGTAGAGGTCGGGAGTTTGGGAGGTACTGTCGAGGAAGCCTTGGCGAGTTGCTACAGTGCATCTTGTAGATGGTACACACTGCAGCCATGGTGCACCAGTGGTGCAGGGAGTGAATGTTTAAGGTGGTGGATGGGGTGCCAATCAAGCGGGCTGCTTTATCCTGGATGGTGTCGAGCTTCTTGAGTATTGTTGGAGCTGCACTCATCCAGACAAGTGGAGAGTATTCCATCACACCCCTGACTTGTGCTTTGTAGATGGTGGAAAGGCTTTGGGGAGTCAGGAGGTGAGTCACTCACCACAGAATACCCAGCCTCTGACCTGCTCTTGTTGCCACAGTATTTATGTGGCTGGTCCAGTTAAATTTCTGGTCAATGGTGACCCCCAGGATGTTGATGGTGGGGGATTTGGCGATGGTAATGCCGTTGAATTCCAAGGGAAGGTGGTTAGACTCTCTCTTGTTGGAGATACTCATTACCTGGTACTTGTGTGGCACGAATGTTACTTGCCACTTATCAACCCAAGCCTGAAAGTCATCCCGGTCTTGCTGCATGTGGGCACAGACTGCTTAATTATCTGAGGAGTTGAGAATGGAACTGAACACTGTGCAATCATCAGTGAACATCCCCACTTCTGACCTTATGATGGAGGGATGGTCATTGATGAAGCAGCTGTAGATGGTTGGGCCTAGGACATTGCCCTGAGGAACTCCTGCAGTGATGTCCTGGGGCTGAGATGATTGGCCTCCAACAATCACAACCATCTTCCTTTGTGCTAGGCATGATTCCAACCAGTGGAAAGTTTTCCCCCTGAATCCCATTGACTTCAATTTTACTAGGGCTCCTTGATGCCACACTTGGTCAAGTGCTGCCTTGATGTCAAGGGCAGTCCCTCTCACCTCACCTCTGGAATTCAGCTCTTTTGTCCATGTTTGGACCAAGGCTGTAATGAGGTCTGGAGCTGAGTGGGCCTGGCAGAACCCAAACTGAGCATCGGTGAACAGGTTATTGGTGAGTATGTGCTGCGTGATTGCACTGCCGACGACATCTTCCATCAGTTTGCTGATGATTGAGAGTAGACTGATGGGGTGGTAATTGGCCGGATTGGATTTGTCCTGCTTTTTGTGGACAGGACATACCTAGGCAATTTTCCACATTGTTGGGTAGATGCCAGTGTTATAGCTTTACTGGAACAACTTGGCTAGAGGCGCAGCTAGTTGTGGAGAGCAAGTCTTCAGCATGACAGCCGAGATGTTGTAGGGGCCCATAGCCTTTGCTGTATACAGTGCGCTCAGCTGTTTCTTGATACATGTGGAGTGAATCGAATTGGCTGAAGACTGGCTTCTGTGATGGTGGGGAGCTCAGGAGGGGGCAGAGATGGATCATCCACTCAGAACTTCTGGCTGAAGATGGTTGCAAATGCTTTAGTCGTGTCTTTTGCACTCGGGTGCTGGGCTCTGCCATCACTGCGGATGGGGATGTTCATTGGGCTGGATATTCCGATCCCTACGGGTGGTGGGTATGTGCTGTGTACCCACCCGTAGGGACATCGGATTTGCCGGTTTCAGGCATGCACTGCACATGCGCTGGAAACCGGCATTTCCGATCTGTCAAGAAAGCTCTTGACAGATCCTCCGGCTGCCCGGGAGAAGGCCCTCTGCGGGTGGAGAGTTCCACTTTTTGGAGACCCTCCGCCCGCAGAAAACACTTACAATTCTTGCACCTGCTAAAAGCAGGCATAAGGCCCGCTTTTACCAAGATAAGAGTTGAATTTTTTTTTTTTTAATTTCCACTGATTTATCATTTAAAAATACTTTAAAAAAGGTAAGTTTATTTTTAGCCCTGTAAAAAACTTTAATTATTTTTTTCAAAAATGTAAAGTTTTGTTTAAAATAGTTAATTTATTTGTATTTTCAAGTCATTTTAAAAATGTGATGTTTTTTAAAATTTATTTAAATTTTACTATGTTTTGGGGGTGATCTCCAGTCATTATATTTGACAGGTCTTCCTGTCAAATGTATGAAGGGAGATTCTCTTCTGTGATTGGCTCCCCGTGGCCCACGTGATCCCAGGGATGCTGCGAACTACATGCGCCTCTGGGTTACGTGGGCCCTGTGCACCGGCAGTTTGGAGAGGCCCAGCCTCGGAACTGTGTGCCTCCTGGGAGCCCTCAGGTAAGGGCGCAGATTTTTCCAGATCGCAGTCCTCCACCCGCGGGAGGCCTGTGATCGGAATATCTGGGCCATTGAGCCTCCTCCTCCTGTTAATTGTTTAATTGTCCACCACCATTCACGACTGGGTGTGGCAGGACTGCAGAGCTTTGATATCTGATCCCTTGGTTGTGGGATCGCTTAGCTGTTTATCATGCATATAGTCCTGTGTTTCAGCTTCCCCAGATTGGCAGCTCATTTTTAGGTATGATAGTGCTGCTTGGTACTCCTCATTGAATCAGTGTTGGTCCCCTGGCTTGATGGTAATGGTAGAGTGAGGGATATGTTGGGCCATGAGCTTACAGATATCCCCCTACACCTGTATAGTGTACAGGAAACATTTTTTTATCCGGCACGGACGGGACCGACGTGGTGCCGGTTCATCAAAAATTCCAGATAACCGAAAGCTATAGTAAAAGATACGGAGCTGAGAGCTCCGTATAAAGCAACAAACCCTGTTGCTTAGCAACAGGTTCAGAACAATGGCCACAAGTTGCAAGCGTTTCTGTAGCTTAGCAACAGCTGCAGCCACACCCTTGCACAGCAACAGATGGAGGAAGGCAAGTAATAAAAGTTACCTGAAACTACTCCTGAATTTTGCCGGTTAACCAAGATTTCCGGTTATTTAGGTGCCGGTAAATCGAAAGTTTCCTGTACTATTATACCACCCCTCCCAACACCAGTACAGTGTCCTTATAATCCAAAAGAAAAATACTGCGGATGCTGGAAATCTGAAATATTAACAGTAAATGCTGGAAACACTCAGCAGGTCAGGCAGCATCTGTGGAGAGAGAAACAGAGTTAACGTTTCAGGTCGATGACCTTTTGTCAGAACTGGAAAAAGTTAGAGATGTAACAGATTTTAAGCAAGTGCAGGGGCAGGGAAGGGGAGGAAAAAACAAAAGGGAAGGTCTGTGATAGGATGGAAGGGTGGAGAGATTAAAAGACAAAAGGGATAATGGAGTGAGGCAAAAGGAAAATGGTAATGGGACAAGTAATGGAACAAAAGATGAGTCTAGAAGAAATAACAACAGAAAATGCTGGAAAAACTCAGCAGGCCAGGCAACATCCGTGGAGAGAAAATAGAGTCAATGTTTCGGATGAACCCTTTCTCAAGACTGCTGAGTTTTTCCAGCATTTTCTGTTGTTATTTCGGATTTCCAGCATCTGCAGTATTTTGCTATCGTATGAGTCTAGAAGAGGTGTAAATAGGAATGGCAGAATCATCAACAGCTGTCATGTGGAAAAAAAATAGGGGCAGAGTTTATTGTCTGGTCCTTATAATCCATATGCCGTAGTTTTTAAGTAAATCTCCTGTGACAAATCACTAGCCTTAAACATGTGCATACAGGAACAGCCATATGATAGAAGTGCAGCTGTGTCTGTTTTGGTATGTATAGTTTTTCATACAGTTGCCTCCCTGGTTTCTTCTTTGAAGCTGTGCATTATATACAGATAGACTTTCCCTTCTATCAAATCTCATACATTCGTTTCACACTTAAACAGGGGTTTTAGACCAGAGGACACAGAGTTAAGGTGATGGGCAGAAGAACCAAAGGCGACATGAGGAAAAACTTTTTTATGCAGCGAGTGGTTAGGATCTGGAATGTACTGCCTGAAAGGCTGGTGGAGACAGATTCAATCGTGGATTTCAAAAGGGAATTGGATAAGTACCTGAAGGAAAAAAATTTGCAGGGCTATGGGGAAAGGGCTGGGAAGTGAGACTAGCTGAAGTGCTCTTGCAGAGAGCCGGCACGGGCTCAACGGGCCGAATGGCCTCCTTCTGAGCTGTAACCATTCTATGATTAGTGGGAAATACCTGAGGTATATGTATGAGATTTGGTTGATTGGAAAACTTTTACTCTTCATGTAGATTCACACTATGGTGTCCTAAGGGCCACAGAGGAAGTTTAAATTCATTTTGCAAGTATCTCAAGTTGCAGCTACTAACCAGTCTTGGTGCTCTCATTTAGTATGTATTCGCCAATGTGCTAATGGTGCTATTGAAGGCCCTTTCCCAACCTCAAGGTCCACAAAATTCAAACAAATCAGTAAATAAGAAATAAGTGCAAATATAACTGACTTGCCTGGGTTTTAAAAGCCGGATTGACAGGAATCAGGGGGGAGGGGTTTGCATGTGGCCTATGGGGTGAAGTTTGAACTCGTCTGCACTAAACCATGATTCCGCTACCTGCAAAATCTCCCAAGGCTTTGAGGAATAGACAAAGAAGAGCCAGATCTAGAAAATTAGTCACATTATCGAAGCACAAATATCTAATGGTATCTTTAGAAGCAAGAAGAAAAGGGCAAATGACTAATATCCTCTCACCTCATTATTAAGACAAGGCAGAATAGATTCAATAAAGAGCATCTGTATCAAGTTCAAGTTCCAAGCCGTCATGAATGGTTGCTAACAGAGCATCTTGAGGAAAGCAACACCGTTGGTTTAATGCTGGTAGTTGACGAATGGTAAGACATGATAATGCTTTACAGTGAATACTTTGCTGTCCTTTAATAATGCTTAATGTTGTGGCTGTATCAGTAATCATTTTGCAATCTGGGGCATAAAGATTAGTGTAGATGAGTTGTATGGGGTAGCAGCCACTTTATTTCTTCAGTAATTTCTTACTAGCTTTCAACACTGATAGATGCATAAATCAGTATTGCCGGAATAAGGAGATGCAAAGTAGATGTCACGAGGTACAGTTTATATCTCAGAACATGATATAGGCCTAAATTCCAAAGTATCCAGTGAAATAGGCATATTTTTCCCAACAGATCTAATTGTTAGTTTTGTTAGGTAAAGATATAGAGGGATATGGAGCTAAGGCAGTTAAATGGAGTTGAGGTACAGATCAGCCATGATCTTATTGAATGGCGGAGAAGGCTCGAAGGGCCGAATGGCCTACTCCTGCTCCTATTTCTTATGTTCTTATTACAAAAAAGGGTGACTGCATATCAGATGTATTAGTAAAGTTTATCCATTACTATTACACTGATTTAGGATGGTCCTATAAGGAATAATAAATTTCCAATGGTGAATATTTTGTGGACTGGAAGCCAACGTTGGAATGGAGTTATGCTCTTTTGACTAAGGCTATCTATTATCTAGGCCTGCATCACTAACTATCTTTGGCTGTCTTCAGAATCTTCAAGGAAAGCTGCTAGGACTCCCTTATAAGCAAAAATCATCTTTGCAGAATAGGTTGAAGAAGTGATAAAATATTTCAAGGCGATTACCAAAGTCTAAAAGCAATTCTTCCCACACACCCCTCCCCGATTTCCAGTCGCAGTAGGCCAATCATGCTCTAATATCAAACAAATGTAATTTAATGATCAAAGAAATCTGTTATACCAGAGTCTATGGATAAGGACCCTGGATGTCGGTATCCTGACAAGTATATGCTGAACATGAGAACAAAAGAAATAGGAGCAGGAATAGGTCACTTTGCCCCTCGAGCCTGCTCAGCCATTCAATGAGATCATGGCTGATCTTGGGATCAAAGCCACTTCCCTGCCCGCTCCACATAACCCTTCACTCCCTTATCTTGCAAAAATCTGTCTATCTCCACCTTAAATGTATTTAATGACCCAGCCTCCACGGCTCTCTGGGGCAGAGAATGCCACAGATTTACGACCCTCTGAGAGAAGAAATTCCTCCTCATCTCAGTTCTAAAAGTAATCTCTGGATTACTCCCAGTGCCACGTGCTAGTGAGTATAGGAATAGGAGGATAGAGCAGATGAATGCGTGGCTAAAGAGTTGGTGTAGGGGGGAGGGTTTTACTTTCCTGGATCACTGGGCCTGCTTCTGGGGAAGGTGGGACTTGTACAAGTCGGACGGGTTGCACCTGAACCAGAGCGGGACAAATATCCTTGCGGGGAGGTTTGCTAGCACTGTTGGGGGGGGTTTAAACTAACTTGGCAGGGGGATGGGATACAGAGGGGAGCTGAAATAGGGGGTGATGTGCTGCCAATTATAGAGAAAAGAACAAGTCAGCTTGGTAGACAGGGCAAATATACAAGGGCAAGGCTGGATGGCATCTATTTTAATGCAAGGAGTCTTGCAAATAAGGTGGATGAACTGAAGGTGTTGATAAACACATGGGAGTATGATATTGTTGCTATCACGGAGACATGGTTGAGGGAGGGGCAAGACTGGCAGCTCAATATTCCGGGGTACAGAATCTTCAGGCGAGACAGAGGGGGGGGGGGTATAAGAGGAGGGGGTGTAGCAATATTAATTAAGGAGTCAATTACTGCAGTAAGGAGGGATGACATATTAGCAGGTTCCTCTAATGAGGCCATATGGGTGGAGCTTAAAAACAAGAAGGGGGCAAGCACTTTGCTGGGAGTGTACTATAGGCCTCCAAACAGTCAGGGGGAGATAGAGGAACAGATATGTAGGCAAATCTCAGAGAAATGTGCAAATAATAGGGTAATAATAATGGGGGATTTCAACTTCCCCAATATTAACTGGGATAGTCAGAGTGTGAAAGGCACAGAGGGTGTAGAATTCTTAAAGTGCATCCAGGAGAGCTTTTTGAGCCAGCATGTAGAAGGTCCTACAAGAGAGGGGGCGGTACTGGACCTAATTCTAGGGAATGTGGCCGGCCAAGTGGAAGAAGTGCTAGTAGGTGAGCACTTTGGTGACAGTGACCATAATATGGTGAGATTTAAGGTGGTCATGGAAAAGGACAGGGATGGGCCGGAAATAAAGGTTCTAAATTGGGGGAAGGCCGATTTTAATAGGATAAGGCAGGATCTGGCCAAAATGGACTGGGATCAGCTACTTGTAGGAAAATCCGCATCGGAGCAATGGGAGGCTTTCAGAAGGGAGATTGAGATCATACAATGGCAACATGTTCCCGTAAAGGTCAAGGGTGGTTCCAAAAACCACAGGGAACCTTGGATGTCAGGGGATATACGAGAATGGATTAGAAAAAAAAGGAGGGCTTTTGGCAGATACAAAAGGCTAAAGACGGAGGAAGCCCTAGAGGAGTACAAAAAGTGCAGGGGGATACTTAAAAAAGAAATTAGGAGATCAAGGAGGGGCCATGAAATAACACTGGCGAGCAAAATAAAGGAAAATCCTAAGATGTTTTATAAGTATATTAAGGGTAAGAGGATAACTAGGGAAAAAATAGGGCCCATTAGGGACAAAAGTGGCAATCTGTGTGTGGAGCCGGAAGATGTAGGAGGGGTTCTAAATGAATTTTTTGCATCTGTTTTCACTATGGAGAGGGACGATGTAGACATAGAAATAGGGCGGGGGGACTGTGATATGCTCGAACACATTAACATCGAGAGGGAGGAGGTATTGGCGGTTTTAGCAGGCCTAAAAATGGATAAATCCCCAGGCCCGGACGAAATGTATCCCAGGCTGCTGTGTGAGGCAAAGGAAGAGATTGCGGGGGCTCTAACACACATATTCAGAACCTCTCTGGCCACAGGGGATGTGCCAGAGGACTGGAGAACCGCTAATGTAGTTCCATTATTCAAGAAGGGGAGTAGGGAAAAACCGGGGAACTACAGGCCAGTGAGCCTAACATCAGTGGTGGGAAAATTATTGGAAAAAATTCTGAGGGACAAAATCAGTCTCCACTTGGAGAGGCAAGGATTAATCAGGGATAGTCAACATGGCTTTGTCAAGGGAAGATCATGTCTGACTAATTTGATTGAATTTTTTGAGGGGGTGACTAGGTGTGTGGATGAGGGCAACGCAGTGGATGTGGTATACATGGATTTCAGTAAGGCCTTCGATAAAGTCCCGCACAGGAGACTGGTCAAGAAGGTAAGAGCCCATGGAATCCAGGGTGCCTTGGCACGTTGGATAAAAAACTGGCTTAGTGGCAGAAGGCAGAGGGTGATGGTCGAAGGTTGTTTTTGTGACTGGAAGCCTGTGGCCAGTGGGGTACCACAGGGATCGGTGCTGGGTCCCTTGCTGTTTGTGGTCTATATTAATGACTTGGATATGAATGTAAAAGGTATGATCAGTAAGTTCGCGGATGATACAAAAATTGGTAGGGTGGTAAATAGCGAGGAGGGTAGTCTCAGTCTGCAGGACGATATCGATGGGTTGGTCAGATGGGCGGAACAGTGGCAAATGGAATTTAACCCGGAAAAGTGCGAGGTGGTGCACTTTGGGGGGACTAACAAGGCAAGGGAATACACAATGAATGGTAAGACCCTAGGCAAGACGGAGGGTCAGAGGGATCTGGGTGTGCAAGTACACAGATCCCTGAAGGCGGCGGAACAGGTGGATAAGGTGGTAAAAAAGGCATATGGGATACTTGCCTTCATTAGCCGAGGCATAGAATATAAGAGCAAGGAGGTTATGATGGAGCTGTATAAAACACTGGTTAGGCCACAGCTGGAATACTGTGTGCAGTTCTGGTCGCCACACTACAGGAAGGATGTGATAGCTTTGGAGAGGGTGCAGAGGAGATTCACCAGGATGCTACCAGGGCTGGAACGCTTCAGCTATGAAGAGAGACTGGGCAGATTGGGTTTGTTTTCCTTGGAGCAGAGGAGGCTGAGGGGGGACATGATTGAGGTGTACAAAATTATGAGGGGCATAGATAGGATGGATACTAAGGAGCTTTTTCCCTTAGTAGAAGGGTCAATAACTAGGGGGCATAGATTCAAGGTAAAGGGCGGGAGGTTTAGAGGGGATTTGAGAAAGAACTTTTTCACCCAGAGGGTGGTTGGAGTCTGGAACTCACTGCCCGAAAGGGTTGTGGAGGCTGGAACCCTCACAACATTCAAGAAGCATTTGGATGAGCACTTGAAATGCCATAGCATACAAGGCTACGGACCAAATGCTGGAATATGGGATTAGATTAGACAGGGCGTTATGGCCGGCGCGGACACGATGGGCCGAAGGGCCTCTATCCGTGCTGTATAACTCTATGACTCTATGACCCTTTGTTCTGAGACTATGCCCCCGAGTTCTAGATTTCCCCATGAGGGGAAACATCCTCTCTGCATCTACCTTATCGAGCCCCCTCAATATCTTATATGTTTCAGTAAGATCACCTCTCATTCTTCTAAATTCCAATGAGTATAGACCCAACCTGCTCAACCTTTCTTCATAAGTCAACCCCCTTATCTCTGGAATTAACCTAGTGAATCGTCTCTGAACCGCCTCCAATGCAAGTATATCCTTCCTTAAATAAGGAGACCAAAACTGTACGCAGTACTCAAGGTGTGGTCTCATCAATACCCTGTACAGTTGTAGCAGAACTTCCCTGCTTTTGTACTCCAACCCCCTTGCAATAAAGGCCAACATTCCATTTGCCTTTTTGATTACTTGCTGTACCTGCACGTTAACTTTTTGTGTTTCATGCACAAGGACCCCCAGGTCCCTATGAACTGTAACATTTTGTAATCTCCATTTAAATAATAATTTACTTTTTTATTTTTCCTACCAAAATGGATAACCTCGCACTTGCCCACATTATACTCCGTCTGCCAAATGTTTGCCCACTCACTTAGCCTGTCTATATCCCTTTGCAGATTCTTTGAGTCCTCTGCACAACTTGCTTTCCCACCCATCTTTGTATCATCTGCAAACTTGGCTACATTACACTTGGTCCCTTCATCCAAGTCATTAATGTAGATTGTAAATAGTTGAAGCCCCAGCACCGATCCCTGTGGCACCCCACTAGTTACCGTTTGCCAACTGGAAAATGACCCATTTATCCCGACTCTCTGTTTTCTGATAGTTAGCCAATTCTCTATCCATGCTAATATATTACCCCCAATTCTGTGAGCTCTTATCTTATGCAGTAACCTTTTATGTGGCACATTATCGAATGCCTTCTGGAAATCCAAATACACCACATCCACTGGCTCACCTTTCTCCACCCTGCTCGTTACATTCTCAAAGAACTCCAGCAAATTTGTTAAACATGATTTCCCTTTCATAAAACCATTCTGACTCTGCTTGACTGCATTATGATTTTCCAAATGCCCTGCTACTGCTTCCTGAGGAACCAGACAAATCCTTAATACCCTCCTTGAACTCTTCACTTGGGAACTGTCTGGGGTTTTACCTGCCAGCGTAGGTCTACGAATGAATGATGCCTGACTCGGCTGGCCAAACTGTCTTGCATTTAAGCCAGACCGGATCAAAATTAATTAAATTTACTAACCCTCGACTAGGTTACACTCAAGCTGCCAAATCATCACGGTAGAAGCCAGACCACAAGTCATTCACTAAACACTATTGGTTACAAATCATAACTTAATGTTGGGTACATAAATGATTAACAGACATACATAAATGTAATTAGATAACCTAACTGTTGAGTATCAAATCATTAATGGACAGAGTTACTTAACAAAACGAATACCAAAGGTTACACAGGTTACACTTATAAGAAAGGGGCTCTCACAAATATGAGGGGTCGTGACCTGTTTACGACTCACTGAGTGCTTCTTCTTCTGACCTGAGCCAGAGATAATGAGTTTATGACTTATTTGCGTAAAAGCCTGTATTCACTATTTACTTCCCAATACTCAGATCAAGATCTGAACTCCATATTGTGTGGGCATCCTCAGGCAGTTTACAGGATATCTTGAAGGCAACCCTTTGGCAATTTTATGGGGCACTGCTCCTGCATCATCTAATCCTGCTGGACTTCTTGCCAAAGCAATCCAGCAATGAACATCTGCCATTCTTTCTTCCTGTCTTGTTTAGCCTCCAGGAAAAAGGAATATGCTAAGATATTTTGATGGTAAGTGAAGGTTGAATAGGATTTATAGTTTGGAGGAATTGTTTCTTTGAATTGGCGAAAGTGCCTTATTAGTAGGCAACCAGTGTTGTTGAATGTGCTCATTTCACCACTCTACCAAGCCAGAGAAAAATTACTTTAGGACAGCAAAATTAAAGGTGTTACTCAATATTTTGTAGTTCTCATGTTGATGGACATATAGCCTGGATCTCAGCCTTTTGAGCATTCAAAAGTATGAGCACATACAGAAAATTATGTATAAAACTTACATTGTAAATTCATAAAAAAAGCAAAATTCAACGATTCTCCCTTTCACGTTGATATAAAGGTGTACGTACTAAAGTTAACTGAGGAAAAATGTACAAGAAGTTGGTTACCAAAACAACAGTTAACTCCTCACCAAGCATTTACCTGGTTTTAGTGCCAAGGATGTTACAGATGCTTTAGTTTCTTCTCAGAAAATACCATTATGTTTTCTCTTAGAGCTTGGACTTTTAGTTCCATTTAGCATCCAATTTACAAGCCTTGCATTAGAACCTGTTAAGAGTCAGCATCGACTTTGCGTCCTTGATCTCAAAGAGGATAGGTGCAAAATGGATTAGTTTATTGACCACTTTCTGTGTCTCTCAATACATATATAAATTTAGGAAACTACTTTGAACAAAACATGTACTCCACATAATTTTCTTCCCCTTTAAGTTTCTTTTTTTAAGATGGAAACTGTTCGCAAGATAATTGGGGATGAAGGCCATTCAGCCCATCTTGATCATCCATCTACAGAAATCTGAACGTCATCCCATCCAATTGTTTCTTAAAAGATTCCAGGGTTTTTGTTTCTTTAGACTCAATTTTATCCTCACCTCTATTTATCCATGGTATTTCATTCTTGACTAGTTTGCTCATATTTTAGTGGAATCTACTTTTCCTTAACTCTATTGATCTTTCCTTTGAATATTGCCTATTGCAGTTCTACTTTATCAATACTTTTTTTCTAGTTTACCTTCCTTAGCTCCATCTGCATTCCCACATATATTCCACCTTTATCTCTCTCAATCATTATCTTAAACCTTATTATTGTGATCACGAGATGTTCTCCCACACTTACCTCTCTTATCTGCTCTGGTTCATTTCCCATTACTAGCTCTAGCAGTGCTACCCTTTGTTGGGCTTCTTTAATATTGGCTCAGAAAGGAGTCTTGTATGCAGTGTAAAATCTCCTTCTCTTTCATGCCCTCTCGCTGCAAATTTATTTGTGGTTAGTTGATGTCCCTCAATATATGATTCTGTGTTTTACTCATTTCACATATTTGCCTACATATTTCCACTTCCTTTCTACTATTTCTGGTCTGTAGTATATCCCAAATAGTGTGACCAATTCCTTCCTGTCCTTTATTTTAATCCAGATGGATTTCTGTTTCTATCACTTTGTTAGTTGTGTCCTTTCTTGCTACTGTCATTATATTGTTTCTGTTAATGCCGCTACTCCACTACCCCTTTTTCCTTCCCTATCATTTCTAAATACATTATAGTCTGCAGTATTTAACTACCAATCATGTCCTGTCTGCAGCTGTGCTTCCATTATCCCCATTACATCTATTTCTTCCCTTCTAATTATTATTTCTGATACCCCAGTTTTGTTGCTAAGTTCTATACAAGCAATTTAATATGCTCATTTTTTTATTACACCTGCTTTATTTTATTACTTCCTGTAATGATTTTTGTTTTGAGTATTTATGTTAGGGTAGAGATTATGCTTTGGGCACAATTGGCAATCTAGGCGCAAATTGCACTGGTTTTCTGAAGTGAAATTATGGTTCAAGTTTCTGCTCAAACTCATTTGTACAATCACAACTGTAAAATCTTCCATGAACTAGTGCAATCAGGCATCGTAATAGAATGTAATTGTTTACTTTTTTTCCATGTGTTAAAAAATATTGAGGTATTTAAAGAGTGGTAACCTGGTGCAGTTTTATGAATACAGCTGAAAATGAGTTTATCACAAAAAATAAATATTTTAATGTGTCTAGTCCACCACCTGTGAGTAACCTGATTTTGAATCACTGAAAATGACTTTAAAAAACTATACTGAACCATTTACTAGTTTCATTGCTGTACACTAGTTAGTTTCAGTAAATTAAATATTTAATATTTTAAAACTTTTAAAACGTGCCTTTGCGCCTAACAAAACAAGCTTAATTTGAAGAGTCTCCCCAAACAGTCGCAAACTTGCTATGCTCATTATTTTGATATGGGGGCGTGGCCAGTTTTGTGGGTGGGGCTGACTTCCAGCACGATGTTTTTATAAACCAGCGTTAAAAGATCATGGAAACTAGATTTACGCGCGATGTAACTCGCACTTAAAATTCCTTGAACTTTTATGCTGGTTTGGCCGATTTCAGGTGAACTAGCGGAAACTCTAGGCCGTTATCATTATCTCTTGCCTGACCTTTGCTCTCAACCCTCATTTTTCTTATCTATATCTGTGGTGTATGTACCTTTAAGAGAGAACTACTTTTACAGCTCCTGCATACTGTAGTACCGGCAGTGACCACACCTGTATATAAGCCTTGAACATGCCTCTGTACCCCAGTCTTGAAACTACCCTACTCCAGTAAATACCTGTTGATTGTTAAGTTACAGCATCCGTGTGGTTATTGAAAAACATCATACTCTCAGAATCACGGATCTAACAGTGGCGACGAGTGTCGATTTGAATCTACCTGCAACTCTGCATTTCCCTTCGAGGATTCGCTCCGGGAGGGCGGTGGAAGAAAGTCGAGGCCAGAAACACGGGCGTCAACCACGAGTAACCGCCCAGTCGTCCGGCAGAGAGTGAACATCGCAGGAAAGGCTGTGGAGAGCCGGGCTTGGTTCCCCAGCCACGACGATCAGCAATAGACTGGCGACAGGTACAGTGCAGACCCTTCCCGGACAGCGGCGGCTGGAGCCGACCGACGGCGGAGAGAAAGCTGAGCAGCGTCGACGGGGTAAGACAGAGGGTGAAGCGCACAGGGCGCAGCCTGGGGTTGAAAACCGAGCGGCGTCGAGGAAAAACAAAACGGAGAGAGGGTAAAGCAACAGCCGGGTTCAGGACCGAGCGGCGGTAACGGGAAAGGCGCACAAAAAAAAAGAACACGCAGAGCACAGCCAGGGCTCAAGGGCTGAACAGTGTCCACGGGGAGAAGAAGGGAGAGCGTGGGAGACCCCATTGAGCCGCGGAGAAGGAAGATTGCGGGAGACGCCATTTTTAGAAGCCGCAGCGGAGAAGAAGGGCGAGCGTGGGAAGGAAGGAAAGCGGGGGAGACGCCATTTTGTGCCAGCGGAGAAGAAGGGGAAGCGCGGGAGACGCCATTTTTGACAGTTAAATCACACCCAGGGATGCCGAAGAGTGGCAGTATCTCTACGTTCGACAATGAAGTCGAAGATTGGGCGACATATGTGGAACGTATTGAGGTGTACTGCAGGGTGAATGAAGTGCCAGATGCTAGGAAAGCACTGGTTTTGTTAAATTCCATGGGTGCAAAAACTTATGGGTTACTGCAAAACCTAATAACCCCAGAGAAGCCTGTGAACAAGAATTTTGAAAGCATAGTAGAAATCCTACAGGACCACTTAAACCCCACATCGCTGCTGATAGCAGAACGATTTAAGTTCCATAAAAGGAACCAACACAAAGACGAAAGCAATGCTGAGTACCTAACGGAACTGCGCAAGCTATCGAAACACTGCCAGTTTGGAGCGGGGCTAGCAGATACGTTAAGGGACAAGTTTGTGTGTGGGCTGCAAAGTGAAGGAACCCAGAAACGGCTTCTATCAGAAAAGGATCTTACGCTGGACAAGGCTTTCAGTATGGCAGTATCACACGAAGCAGCCGCAAGGGGCGCTGCAGAGATACAACGGAGACCGCAAGAATATGGCACCAATGAAATGTCCTATGGAACAGGGAAGTGCTATCGCTGCGGCAGAACAACACATGACCAGAAGGATTGTTGGTTCAAGGACCAAGTGTGCAGACAGTGTGGAAAAGCAGGACACATAGCAAGAGTCTGCAGGTCTGGGAAGAAAACCAACAGTAAGAAATCTCCACAGGAGAAGTACAAAAAGGTACACAAGGTGATGGACAGTAGTTCAGACGAACAGAAAAGTGACACAGACTCCGGAAGCAAGGAGCTGGGTTGTCTGAAACTACATAAGGTAACCAAAATGGAGGATCACCAGACTATCTGGGTTACACTCAAGATAGACGGAGTCCAAGTGAAAATGGAATTGGACACAGGATCAGCCCTAACAGTCATAAACCAAAGGGACTACAAGCGGCTATTTTCACATATACCCTTGAAAGCTACAGAGATTGTCTTGAAGACGTACACGGGGCAAAAAGTCTACCCCAAAGGAAAAATAAGGGTGAAAGTGATATATAAAGGCCAGGAAATACCTAAAATGGATATATATGTATTGCCAGATGGAGGACCACCACTGCTAGGACGTGAATGGATCCGGAAGATACAATTAGATTGGCATTCCATACAGGCACTGAAGGTTGAGGCCAAAAAGGATGACGCGTCACACCTGGATGACTGTCAAAAATGCTAACTGACGCAGAAGAAGTGTTCCAGGAGGGACTCGGAACACTAAAAGGCATTACAGCAAGCCCAAAGTTTCTTAAGGCCAGGCCAGTGCCTTATGCGATCAGACCAGCTGTCGAAGCAGAGCTGGAAGGGTTGGAACGTTCAGGAGTACTGTCCAAAGTAGACTGGAGCGAGTGGGCTACACCCATCGTTCCTGTAATGAAGAGGTCGTTCAGTAATACGCCTGGGGAACCAAAGAAGGTCCGCATCTGTGGGGATTTTAAGGTGACAGTGAACCCAGTCCTTCACACGGTACAATATCCGCTTCCACGAATTGAGGATATTTTCGTCTCGCTATCTGGAGGTAAACGCTTCACCAAAATTGATCTAGCCCAGGCGTACTTGCAAATGGAGGTAAAAGAAGCCTCGAAACAATACCTTATGATTAACACTCATAAAGGTCTCTATCAATACAACTGGCTGGTGTTCAGGATAGCATCGGCTCCGGCTATTTGGCAAAGGGCAATGGATCAAGTCCTGCAAGGGATTCCAGGGACCCAGTGTTATTTGGACGACATCCTGGTCACGGGCGAAAATAACAGTGATCACCTCGCCAACTTGGAGAAGGTGCTCACCAGATTAAAGGAGTATGGGCTACGAGCTAATCGCCACAAGTGCGAGTTTTTCCAGAAGCAGATCTCGTATTGTGGCCACGTCATCGATGAAGAGGGGTTACATAAGTCCCCTGAAAAGATTGAGGCAGTAGTCAAGGCTCCAGCACCGGAAAATGTGTCACAACTGAGGTCGTTCCTCGGGCTGGTAAACTACTACCATAAGTTCTTACCAAATTTGTCCACGATATTACACCCACTGAACACCCTACTGCAAACAGGGGTACCATGGAAGTGGAATCACGAATGTAGACGAGCTTTCCAGAAGTGTAAAGAATTGATCACATCTAAAGAGGTGTTGGCCCATTTCAACCCAGCACTACCAATTCGTTTGGCATGTGATGCATCACCCTATGGTATTGGAGCGGTGCTGTCGCACAAATTCCCAGACGGGTTGGAGAGGCCAGTAGCCTTTGCGTCTCGGTCACTAACCTCAGCCGAGCGCAACTACGCCCAGATTGACAGGGAGGCCCTCAGCCTAGTATGGGGAGTAAAAAAATTCAACCACTATCTGCATGGGCAGAAGTTCACCTTGCTGACTGACCACCAACCACTTGTCTCTATCTTTAATCCTAAGAAGGGCATTCCAGTGATGACTGCACAACGGTTACAAAGATGGTCCCGGTTTCTAGGGGCGAATCAATATGAAATAGAATATAAAGGCATGAAACAGCATGGAAACGCTGATTGGCTATCGCACCTGCCATTGCCTACTGTGGAGGAAGCACCAGCAGTGGACCCTATCGAGATATTTTATTCGTCAATAATTGAACGATTGCCAGTAACGGACGCGGATATAGAGGAGACCCGCAATGATCCGACGCTGTCTCGGGTATATGATTTGACGGTGAGGGGATGGCCAACACATGGCGACTCACTGTTGCCAGCATTCTCATCCAGAAGAGAACAGCTGTCAGTATGCCAGGGGACAGTGATGTGTGGATCCAGAGTGGTGATTCCACCCAAGTTAAGGGAGAGAGTGCTAAATGAGCTTCATGAAGGTCATCTGGGGGGAGTGAAAATGAAAAGCCTTGCTGGGGCTTATGTGTGGTGGCCGGGAATCGATCAACAAATCGAAGACCTAACCAAGAGCTGCTCAGGATGCCAGAAGGTCCAAAATGCACCACCACAAGCCCCTCTACACCCATGGGAGTGGCCCTCCTCTCCATGGCAACGGGTGCATATTGATTTTGCTGGTCCATTCACGGACTCAATGTTCTTAATAGCAGTGGATGCTCATTCGAAGTGGCCTGAGGTGATAAAAATGTCCTCAACCACTACAGAGAAAATGATTGCAGTCCTACGGACCATATTTGCCAGAAACGGCTTGCCAGAGCAGATTTGCTCTGATAATGGACCACAGTTTGTGTCCGAAGAGTCTCGAAAATTTATAAGGAATGGGGTAAGGCATTACACATCCGCCCCGTATCATCCAGCCACAAATGGATTGGCTGAGAGGTTCGTACAAACCTTTAAGAAGGCGATAAAGGCCATGTGCGACGATGAAATTCCACTACAGCATAAGGTGGACAATTTCTTATTAGCCTACCGAAACGCGACACATGCAGTTACCAACCAGACCCCGGCCATGATGTTCTTTAACCGAAGGTTGCGATCTCATCTGGACTTGCTCAGACCAAATGTGCGAAGAAATGTTGAGGATAAACAATTCCAGCACATCAATGAGAAGCCGACAAGGAGCTTCAACATAGGACAACCAGTCTTGGCCCGTGACTACCGAACAAAGAAATGGCAACCTGGAACGATATGCACAAGGCAGGGGCCATTAATGTACGCAGTGGATGTCGGGGAGAACATTGTGAGACGCCACGTTGATCAGATCTTAGCGTCACAGGAACGAGTCAACCCCATGTCTTGCGTACCTGGGGATGAACCCGACACACCGGTAGCATCTACCTCCGAACCAGTAGCAGTGGAACCCGATGAACGAACCGATGAAAAGGGGCCAGAATCGCCTCCGCACCAAGAAGAACCTCAGGAAAGGCGCTATCCCGAAAGGATCAGGAAGCCGCCCCAAAGACTGAATCTATAAATGGACTATTGTTGTTTAATGTACATGTTAAAGTGTTAATTGTTATTTGAATATTATGGGTACTACTAATCTAAAAGGGGAGGAATTGTGGTGTATGTACCTTTAAGAGAGAACTACTTTTACAGCTCCTGTATACTGTAGTACCGGCAGTGACCACACCTGTATATAAGCCTGGAGCATGCCTCTGTACCCCAGTCTTGAGACTACCCTACTCCAGTAAATACCTGTTGTTAAGTTACAGCATCCGTGTGGTTATGAAAAACATCATACTCTCAGAATCATGGATCTAACAATATCTACCCTTACCACCCCCATTACTGTTTCAAAGTCTTTGTTACAGTCTTATTTATCCTTTCCACGAGGACCTTGTTCCCAGCTGGTTCATGTGCAGCCCGTCCCTGTGCCAGTGTTCCATGAGCTGCAACCCCTCCTTCCCACACTAATCTTTCAGAAGTGCATTCACTTTCCTGATCTGTTTCTCCCTATGCCAATTGGCATGTGGCTCAAGTAATAATCCACTCTCGAGGTCCTGCTTAATTTACCTTCTAACTCCTTATATTCCCTTAGCAGGACCTTCCCCCTGTTCATTCTATGCTCCAACAATCCTCTGCATAAAGAAACTTCTAACCTCTCTGCTCATTCTTAGTCACAATTTTAAATTGATGATCCCTCATCACTAACTCCTCATCTAGATGAAATAGGCTTTGACTGAATGAATAGAAAAAGACTATCATAATTCTAAAAACCTCTAATAACTACTTTTCTTTGCCCCTCTGCTGCACTGGAAGCAGTCCCAGTATCTCAAGTCGCTCTTTGCCAAATACCTCCTTGGAGGTAGAGGAAATACTTGAGCGAATTGCAGCTCTAAACTGCTTGCAAGAAGCAACAATCAAGGTCTTCAATGTTGCAATAGCACAGTTTCTATCGAGAAAAAAAATGGTTTGTCATCCACGGAGATGATTTTATATGGCCGCTGTCTCAATATTTGATCTTAATGCAACAAATACTTTTTTATTCTCATTTTGGGCTCACTTGCGTAGTACATGGAGTGTACTGTAATGACAAGACTTCGGCCTCAGGAATGTCAGATTTCCTTTAAACTTTTATTTCGGAGTTATCGGCCGGGACACTCCTCTTCAAGGTGGAGTTCGGACAGGGCAGGACTTCCACCCACCCCAACTGCAATCCAATTCCCTGGGTCGGGGGTCCTCGGCAGTGCACGGCTGACTCACGGGGCATTTCTGCTACCAAGAGGGAGCTCACTATCGGCCAAGGGAAATGCCGATGGTGCTGCAATGGGGCCAACGCAGTTAGGACACCGATTGTAACTTTAAGCGACACATGTGGTACCGGCCTTCCGATCAGGAAACATTTTAATACTGCGGGCCGCTGCTAGCTTGGCCAACCCCCCCGATGACCTACCCACGGAGCACTGTCAACATCTCAGCCGGCTGACGTTCCTGAGGCTGAAGAATGCCGAATTGCATCGGCACACTCGTTTGCCGTCGGCCAAATTCAAATAAGGCCGGGGGCTGAAAATTGCAGCCACTTCGTCGTTGCTGGAAGGGCCAGCCAGCCGGCGCGTTCCGCCAGCCAAAAGTCATAGACACTTCCCGGAACGGCCGTCAGCATAACTGTTAATTTGGGTTCAGTTAAAAAGCGTGGTTTCCACAAATCAATTGAAACCATTTGAGAACACAGAAACACGGCGACTAGAACACAATATTCTGCACACTTCAGTTTATTGTTTGACATTAAAAGTACAAATAATTCAACACAACAGTTTTATGAAAAAACATTTACAGCTGTTCTCAGAAATAATCTAAATTAGCTATGCTAACATTAAGTCATTCATAATTATTGAAGTGTATTTTACTGCCTGGTCCTAGAAATATTCCAATTAAACAAACACATTGTAGAGAAACTTTTACATGCCTTCCCCACTAATGCTTAGTAAATGCAGCAAACTCTCCCAGCAATTCAGCTCATTCACAGCAGATGGTAATATAATATAATCCCTGAACATTGCATGAGGGTTCTGTTAAATTTTAGTCTAGCATTTTTAAAGTGATAAGTTATATGATTCATTCTTACACACTTGCTCACTATAAGTCCACCTTCAATGTAAAACTATTTCCTTTACATGCAGTTAGTGGGTTTAGCATGGAAAAATGCACAAAATAAGCACATTAACCATAACAACGGTACTATTAAGACAACTTTATTGAAAAGGTTATTAACAAGACAAAAGCAATAGCAAATTTAACTATCAACTATATTATGCATAGCAAGTAACTTTTCTAGTACCCAGGGAAGAGCATGACCTTCTTACTCTTAAAAAGCACAACATACTAAAGTTATCAGTGCACTGGACTAAGGAGAGCACTCCCTCAGCCATTTTGTTCCCGTAGCTCAATTTTCCTCTCTGCGTAATGGAAAATAAAAGTAATTTGTCCATCCCTAATATGAAGAAAAAATATTCACAACCAACATGACAATATATTAAACAATATTTTGTTATTTCTGCACAAGTAAATATTCAGATACTTAAGTTTCACTTAGTATCACCTGGAACCATTTTGCCATATTAACAAAACAACCAAGTTCTTACAACTTATAAATAAAAACAAATCAATCTTTATATACATAACAAATAGACACAAACCTATGACACATCTTTCCATAGATAAAATAAACAAATAACTAACTAACTAGTTAGCTAAATTCAGTTTGGCAATATGCATCAGATCAGCAATAAAATAAATAAATGATTGAATGAAACAAATGCCAATAATGTGCGGTTTGCCAAAATGGAATATCAAGGGATTAAACGGAATCAAAGTCTTCAACAAATTCAACACAAACAAGTAACATCAGTTCTGATAAAACAAGTAATGTTTATGTTTTTATTTAGAGTTCAAGATATGTAATCTCATTAGCACCTACCTACTGCTTCAACTAAGGAAGTTTTGACATTTATTTTAGGAAAACATTTCAGCAATTTTAATGATATTGCCCGGCTGTTACTGATGACTTAAAAAAACTGTCTAGCAACTAATCTCCTTGCTTTTGGGTTTTGACTGTGGGGAACTGTGTGCCTGGGGAGATCACTCCCTATCATTATGTTATGAAAGATATGAACATCATCTGTTTTTTCCCATCGTTCAGAAAACAATCTACAGCCCAATTTAAAACATACATCTTGATCCTAAAAAGTACCAGTACAGTATGAACGCGACAAAGTTGTCCTTTTCCCCCATATTAGCCAGTCAAAATATTTTTTTCAAATCCAGATCCTGTAAAAATTCTTTTTTTTTATAAAAATAGATCTTTTGAAACCCATTTTCAGCAAAGAGACCATCTCTTTGGCAACATTGTTTAAGTTAAGTCATGTCATCAGGTGTCCCCCTTTTCCCCTTCCCAACCAGGAAATATTTTATGTTTACATGATACAAAGAAAAGGGAATAACTAAAACATCTGCAAAAGCGCTTTAGCAGATCTGTTTCTTTGAACAGAGGGGGGCTGTTTAACTAATCAATTTGGATGTATTCTTTTCGAAAAGTTTTTTGTAAAAATGTCAAATTTTTCTTCATTTTTTTTTAAACGTGAATGGTTGACTTAAAAAGCTCCACCTTCAAAGAAGGTAGAAAAGGTAGCAGGCTGGGTAAAAATTCCTGCACATTTTATCTATGTATATTTTGAACAACAACAGCTATGAAAGAACATTCAATGCATCAAAGTTTTCTAGCATTATAAAATCATTTCCTGCTTCATCACAGGATATCCTATGTTAATACTTAGGCAACACTGGCTTATGAAGTCCATTTTTAGTATAAGCCTTTTAAAGTTCCATTTGCTCTTGAGTGTGACACTATATCTGCACTTCAGGATTTGTGGGTTTTGTTGGTTTTAAATGATACTTGAAGAACTCTATCACCCAAACGGTATCCATTTAGGCTTGCAATTGCCATGGCTGCCTCATCATAGTTTGTCATGGTGACAAACCCAAATCCCTTGCATTTGTTTGTGTTAAAATCACGAATGACCTTGACATTGTTTACGGCTCCAAATGGTCCAAACAGCTGCCAGAGAACACTTTCATCGGAGTCAGGGGAAAGGTTGTAGACGAAGATACACCAGCCTGTTCCAGTGTGTCCTGGAATATTCATTCCAACAAGGCTGGTCATGCCATCAATTGTGATTGGCGAGAATCTGTCAAACAAAGAAAATTGCTACTTTGGATATACATGAGATTAGATCAATCTATAATTGGTAAATTTGGCACTTTGTATATACTTTTAGCATGAGATTAGATCAACCTTTAACAAACTAAAGCTAACATTTAATATAGTAATTATCTTGCTACTAGATTTTTAATTAATATTAACCTATCCTTCAAGGTTTATTATGTTCATATTTTTCTTGCATTTATCTAAACAGTTCAGAATTAGAATTTCATTTTCACACTTTCCTGTTTGAAATATTTTTTCAAGAAAGTCTTTGAAAAGCACCAGTCGTTCTGAGAAAAAAATATTTTAGTTTGTTGGGGCTTCAAACTCAGCTTTTCCGCACACAAGTATTTAACCTTAAAGTTTGTGTGTAATACATATACATTACAGAATTATTGCAAATGTGATAAATACAACAGTTTAAATCTGGTTTAAAATAAGCAATAGTTGATTACTTCTGTTCTAACACCCCTTCCCATTACTTGTAAAAAAAAAGGTCTCAATCTAGCCGTAAAAGTCGCAACACTGTTTGAAGCCCTAGTAAATCACAATGTAACTTAATCTTACTAATAAAACAGAAAATGCTGGGAAAAGAACAGAACTGTAAAAACTCCAAATGTAGTGATAGAGGTGCACACAGCTTTCTTTATTCAACTGAAAAGTTTATGAAAATTCTCTAACATCTCCAATAAGTAATACATTTCATAAGAGATAAATGTATTCAGGGTGTACAAATGGTAGGTTGCTGCATGTTTGCTCCTCATTGACTGCGAGACACTGGGTCACTGCAGTTATCTTTTCCTTTAAGTTTAAGCAGCAGCAGTAGCCAATGTACTTGCTGTCCAGCATTTTTGGTACTATATCATTTGTAGCTGCTGCACCTGAATCAACTAAATAGAACAACCTGCAAATTAAAGAAGTGTGTAAACAAAAGAGTTATGAGTCTTTTTTTTAAAAAAAGAACCAAAGGAACTGAAGTCTGAAACAAAAGTTTGACATGCTGGCGGAAAGAAACTAAAAAAAGTTAGTCAAAATAAATTAGCAACAATCTGTGCCAACATGGGCATCTGGCAGTCTGTGGAGTTCTAATTACCTCTTTACGCCATAGGCCATATTAAGCAAATTGTCCAGCCTGAAAAGAGAAGGAGGTCCTTGGGTTAATGTTTCACAGATGGCAGCTCATTCAATGGAACTCCTGCTAAATGGTCCATTTTGAGCAAGAGAACTGGAACTTCCAAAGCATATAATCTAGTAACCAGTACTCCCTCAGTCAGACTTTCATGTTACTCTAGCTTTTTATTTTTTATAGATTGCATTAATGCCCTGAATACTAAATACGTGTCACTCTACAATAAGACACTGTTGTTTATACAACAAATGTAGATCCAATATTTCACTGATAAATGGCTGGTATAAAGTGACTTTACAACTAGTACTGTATAACTAAAGGGATGATTTTAATCCTGCCTGCCTGGCGAGACCAGTAGGCGGATAGTTCAATTGTGACAAAAGGTTTACTGTTCCTACCCGCCAGGAGTGTTTCTAGCTTCCAGATTGCATCTTTATGATATTTTTGCCTTACTTACCTCAGTAAATTCTATCTACTTATCATGGATGCTATTATTGCCAGTTTCATTTGGATGAAAAGTTGTAAGAGGAACAGCAGTCTCAGCATCCAGCACGAGCAGCAGTGGGGCCTGTTAGAAGACAGCAGCTAAGGAGGGCTGCTTGTAGGAGGCCATACTCAGCACACAGGGTGTACAGGGCAAGTCTAAGTTTCTTGGATTTATCTGGAGCTGTGCATCAGGAGACTGCGCTTCTCCATGCAGGTTGTTGCAGGCCTCCGCAGCCTCCTGCAACAGAAACTGCTGCCTGCTGGACTAAGGGGCCATGCTTTGCCAATGGCTCTCAAAGTCAACACAGCCATTATCTTCTTTGTCATGTCTCTTTCCAGTCTGCGCCAGGGGACACCTCTTGCAGCTCCCGGTCTGCAGTACACAGTTCATTAAGCTGGTCACCAATACCTCAGCAGACAACACAAGTGAGCTTGGGGATCTGTAGCAGTGGCTGGCTTTCCTTGTGTCCAGTGCGTTACTGACTGCATGCATGTTGCAATCATAGCATCAGCCAGCAGCATTCTTGAATAGGAAAGGCAACCGCTCAATTAATGTCCAGCTAGTCTCTGATCATAGAAACAGGTTCATGCAAGATACCCATATGAGGCTGTTACAATGTTTTTATCCCACAACACCCAACCGTCCCAATATTTGATCCTTCCACTAATGTGATGTGATAGCTGCCGGGGGACAAGGGATACCCTCTACAAACATGGCCCATGACACCCCTCCGTTACCTCATCATGCCTGAGCAATAAAGGTTTAATCAAAGTCAGAGGACCAACAGGATGATTACTGAGCACACCATAGGACTACTGAAGCAGAGATTCGGGTATCTGGACAGGTCTGGGGGCTCACTGACAATATGCCCCCACAAAGCGTGTCCCGCATCATAGTGGTATGCTGCATCCTGGTATACATAGAGACCTGCATTTGGAGGAGGCAGAGCAACAGCAGCATTCCTCCTTGGGCGAGGAAGACCAGGTTGAAGGCAAGGAACCAGCAGAAAAGAAGGACCACCTCAACACCTTGCAACAAGAGACGTGAGGGATGAGTTAGTTGCTCAGTGATTCTGGTTTACCCGCTCAATCCCCTGCCATGAAAACTTACACAAAGCCTATCTGCATTAACAGTCATTGTTACATCCTTCACCACTCCCTTAATCCTGCATTAAAGAACTTTGAAATCATTCAGCCAAATTCCACATCAATGACATGCTGACAACGGAGACTCAGAAGCTGCTATAAAATCACACTGCAGACCAAAGTGCTAAATGTGATAAAGGTGATGAATTTAATTCCTAGCACAATAATTCCTTCCATTCATTTCTCTCCTAAATGTCAACCCATGGTGCCTTTCCTATAAGAAAATTTCCTAATTCTGTGGTCTCAGCAAAGCTGCTGTTGCTCATGTGGAAAACCTTGAGATGCTCATGGCTGACGGGTTCTGGGTGTTTGAGCCTTGGAGGGCCCAGCTGCAAACTACTGCACCTCAGCTGCCGGCGGGGCAGTGTGGCCCAGCTGACTTCATTGCATCATGGTGGGTATTGGTTGAGGGGGTGGCGAAGGAGCACAGACTTATCACTTCTACTGATCTGCAGGAGAGCAGATTACAGAAAATAAGTGACAACTTGAAAGCCCCATTCTATTCAGTCCACCCATCTATCCAAGGTGACATCGGTCTCTCCAAGGTGGAGCCTATAGCTTGCATGGCAGATGCTTGAGCTTCCACCAACGCTGCAAAGGCTGGTGACATTGACATCCAGAGCCCGGATGCAGTGTTCCTGGAGGTGACCATTCTCTCCAAGGTAGACTGCAGAATGATAATGCCATGCGAGATGACACCACATAGGCTGAAAGTGGGCTCATCCACACTTCCTGCCATAGTGCTGAAACACCTTGGCAGGTGTTGCAATACCTGGTATAACTGCTTGTGAGAGGCAAGCAGTTTTCTTTTCATGACCGGGCTCTTGAAGTCCTCGGCCGGAATTTTTTGGGGGGGTGAGCGGGGGCCTTTGGAGGCGGGTTTGCTGGGAAATGTTTTTTTTGACAGCGGGTAGGGAACCCGCTGTTGACCCGCCTCCACACTGATCTCCCAGATGTCGGGTCTGTCATTGCAGAACAGACCCGACACCAAGCGGCGGGGGAGGCAATTTACATCATTAGAGAGGTTGTTAAGAGGCAATGAACTAGTATTTTATGCTTACCTTTTGATTTTTAGAGCTCACCAATGGCTTCCCCGCTGCTTGGGGATCACGTCAGGTAAGGAGGTTGGGTGTTGTGTCAGCATGTGATGATTTCTTTACTTGACAGCTGCAAATGGTCTATAAATGCTCCCATTTCATAGGTGTTCACTTTCTAAGGTTAGAAGCTGTTACTTACTCCATTTAGAAGACAGATTGAGCTTTATGCAGCTTGCAAGTGTTTGGAGCTAACTCTCCAGTGTCACCTCATTAGAACAACCTTTCTCACCACTGTCATCTCAACCTCACCTGCCATCTATTCCATCAGCATTGTTGCCCTTGAAAAAAATCTCACCTTGGTCCTCAAAATCCCACCACGATCAGCCCCAATACCAGCAGCACCAGGCACACCAGTAGCACCAACAACACCAAACTATTCCGCAATCAGCTGGTGCTGCACAGGACATCAGCACCAAACAACATTGCTGCCCAGGACACCAGGGATGGCCTCACCATAGCCAGATTTACTTCATTTGATGCTGCACACCCTGGCTGCCACATGATGTGCCAGGTTGGCACCACCCCACACCAACACCATAAAGCATCCCTACAATGCCCAAACCATTCCTTTTACACTCATATGACCATTGCGGGGGGTACCGTTATGTCTCACCATTCAGTGCAACTCACTAAGCCACTTCCAAAGGTGCACACAAATCTGTCCAAGAATGCAAAGTATTGAAAATAAAGATTTCAATGTTTGACAGCACATTAACAGAAACTTCACATGAACATTGACTATCACACAATGTGCTGTTTTTATTTTCTTATGGAATGTGGGCGTTGCTGGCAAGGCCAGCATTTATTGCCCATCCCTAGTTGGCCTTGAAAAGGTGGTGGTGAGCCGCCTTCTTGAACCGCTGCGGCCCGTGTGGTGAAGGTACTCCCACAGTGCTGTTAGGTAGGGAGTTCCAGGATTTTGACCCAGCGATGATGAAGGATCGGCGATATACTTCTAAGTCAGGATAGTGTCTGACTTGGAAGGGAACTTGGAGGTGGTGGTGTTCCCATGTGCCTGCTGCCCTTGTCCTTCTAGGTGGAAGAGGTTGCGGGTTTGGGAGGTGCTGCCGAAGAAGCCTTGGCGAGTTGCTGCCGTGCATCTTGTAGATGGTACACACTGCAACCACGGTATGCCGGTGGTGGAGCGAGTGAATGTTTAAGGTGGTGGATGGGGTGCCAATCAAGCGGGCTGCTTTGTCCTGGATGGTGTCGAGCTTCTTGAGTGTTGTTGGAGCTGTACTCATCTAGGCAAATGGAGAGTATTCCATCACACTCCTTACTTGTGCCTTGTAGATGGTGGAAAGGCTTTGGGGAGTCAGGAGGTGAGACACTCGCCGCAGAATACCTAGCCTCTGACCTGCTCTTGTTGCCACAGTATTTATGTGGCTGGTCCAATTAAGTTTGTGGTTAACGGTGACCCCCAGGATGTTGATAGTGGGGGATTCGGCGATGGTAATGCCATTGAAAGTTAATTGGTATGATTGGACTAGGATGAGGGTGAGTGAGAGGTGTGGCTAGTGAGATGGGGAAGTGCTAATATAAATAGAGAGGGATGGGTGAAGGTGCAAAGTAAGTTGGTGAGAGTAAGGATGTGCAGGAGTAGGGTAGGAAAGTAGAGCGAAGGGGATGTGATGAGTGGTACAGCAGGATGAGGTTGAGTATGGCTTTGCAGTAGTGTTTCGTGATCTACTGAGATCATTGAAAGGTTTGCACCACTGCAGCCTGGTCCTCCTGACGACATCCCTGCTTGTGCCCTCCTGTGCAATGTGCAACCAGGCTGCGTTGATCTCCTGGGGAGGTCTCTTCCACCCATGGAAAGGGAAGAGGACCTCCCTGCGTGCTGTGACTAGTTCCATAAGCATATAGAGGGAGTCATGGGAGAGCCTGGGTGTAGCCGTGCACCTCTGTGCAGTGCTTGTCAGTGTTTGCAGCACCTCTGTGCAGACTTAATAAGCCTAATCCGCGTAAAATTCTTTTCACAGAGCGGGATGAAGCCAGTAGTGGATTTGCACCCCTCCACCGACCCTGGTCGCCCCGGAAGGCAAAATCGTGGCCCTCATCTCTGTCCTGCTAAGCAGAACTGGGAGAGGACCTCACCCTCTGGCGAACTCTCTCTTGGGCTGTCCCTGCTGGCAGTACCAGTTGCTACTTACGAGTGCTGGGTATTTCATCACAGGCAGAGCCCTTTGTCTCACTATCTAACCCATACGGAGTGCCAATATCTGTGCTGGTGCTTGGGAGGGATTGAGCGTATGACAGTTCATCCTCAGGAGGATTGTCTTCCTTCGAGTTGTCTTCTTCTGCAGGAAGTTCTTGCTGCTGAAAAGGACCTAGCGGAAAGAGAAAGGGGACTTGAGTTTGGATGGCACTGTGAGGCTGGACATTAGCAGCTTAAAGTTGTGAAGCTTGCTAAATATTTACTGAGATGAATGAAGGGTAACAAATAATATGCAGATAACCTGCTCAGATAAGCTGCCAGCCTGGCATTCCCCAGTGCCCTGGCCACCAATCTCCAAGGCTTCCTGCACTGTTGGGTGAAGGCAATAATGCTGGGTACTCCTCCTCCAGTCATGCTCTTCTCTTTCACATTATGTGGTGTCTTTTCCTGTAGAAAGAGGGGGTGAGAATTAGTGAACGGCTATTGAAAAGGTAAGTAGGGATGTGTAGGGCTTGATCATATAGTGAATCTGTTGACCTGGATGAAAAGCGGATGGGTATGTGATGAATGTAAAGCCGTGTGTGGAATGTGATACGAGGAAGGAGTTGCTGGTTGTGCAAGTGCTAGGATGTGAGAAGGGATTGCTGTGTGGATGTGGCTGTGAAGAGGTGAGTTTGTTTGGAATGAGAAAGAGGGGTGTTGCAGCCCAATGTGTAACTGTATGCAGGGTAGGGAACTGGTGAGAGTGGTGAGGAGGGGGGTGATAGGAGCGTTGGCAGGTGTTAAGAAAGATGGAAAAATAAAGAGCTGTACTCACGCTTGCTGATCTTTTGAAGTCATTGGATCTCTCCTTACACTGAACCCAAGTCCTAGTGGAGGTGCTGCTGGCACTAAACCTCATAGCTATCTCTGTCCAGGCGTGCTGGGTAGTCTGGAGCACAGTGTCTGCAGGTGCTGGAGACCTCCTACAACAGGACCTACAGGATGGCATCTGAAAGCCTTGGGCAGAACTGTGATTCATTTCTGAAATTCCCCTCTTTACATCTGACATCAGTGAATGCAACCTCACTTTAAGAGGTAAATTCCTGCTTTAAATAGGCCTTGGACGGCCTGCCGGAAATTGCGCTGCAGAGAAGGGCTGGTTGCCTGTTTCCAGATGCAATCAGCCATCAATCATATTAAAATGAGGCACGGGAGTTAAAATGCGCCATGGGAACCTGCCAATGGCCCAGAGTTAAAATCGGGGCTTAAGCATTTTAGCATCTAACGTAATTGTGTAGCATTTGTGATTCACCCCACAAGTAGGATTTTTTAAATCCATTCACAGGATGTGGGCGTTGCTAGCAAGGCCAGCATTTATTGCTCATCCTAATTGCCCTTCAGAAGGTGGTGCTTAGCCACCTTCTTGAACCGCTGCAGTCAGTGTGGTGATGGTACTCCCACAGTGCTGTTAGGTTGGGAGATCCAGGATTTTGACTCAGCGATGATGAAAGAACGGCGATATATTTCTAAGTCAGGATGCTGCATGATTTGGAGGGGAACTTACAGGTGGTGGTGTTCCCATGTGCCTGCTGCCCATGCACTTCCAGGTGGTAGGGTTTGGGAGGTGCTGTTAAAGAAGCCGTCACAAGTTTCTGCAGTGCATCTTGTAGATGGTGCACAGTGCAGCCACGGTACGCTGGTGGTGGAGCGAGTGAATGTTTAAGGTGGTGGATGGGGTGCCAATCAAACGGGCTGCTTTGTCTTGGATGGTGTCGAGCTTCTTCAGTGTTGTTAGAGCTGCACTCATCCAGGCAAGTGGAGAGTATTCCATCACACTCCTTACTTGTGCCTTGTATATGGTGGAAAGGCTATGGGGAGTCAGGAGGTGAGTCACTCGCCACAGAATACCCAGCCTCTGACCTGCTCTTGTAGCCACAGTATTTATGTGGCTGGTCCAGTTAAGTTTCTGGTCAATGGTGACCCCCAGGATGTTGATGGTGGGGGTTTTGATGATGGTAATGTTGTTGAATGTCAAGGGGAGGTGGCTAGACTCTCGCTTGTTGGAAATGTTGTTGCCTGCCACTTTTGTGGCACGAATGTTACTTGCCACTTTTCAGCCCAAGCCTGAATGTTGTCCAGGTCTTGCTGCATGCGGGCACGGACTGCTTCATTATCTGAGGAGTTGCGAATGGAACTGAACACTGCAATCATCAGCGAACATCCCCACTTCTGACATTATTAAATGAAGGTCACTGATGAGCAGCTGAAGATGTTTGGGCCTCGGATACTGCCCTGAGGAACTCCTGCAGCGATGTCCTGGGGCTGAGATGATTGGCCTCTAACGACCACAACCCTCTTCCTTTGTGCTAGGTATGACTCCAGCCAGTGGAGAGTTTCCCCCTGATTCCCATGGACTTTAATTTTACTAGGGCTCCTTGATGTCACACTCGGTCAAATGCTGCCTTGATGTCAAGGGCAGTCACTCTAACCTCTGGAATTCAGCTCTTTTATCCATGTTTGGACCGAGGCTGCAGTGAGGTCTGGAGCCGAGTGGTCCTGGCGGAACCCAAACTGAGTATCGGTGAGCAGGTTATTGGTGACTAAATGCCGTTTGCTAGCACGGTCAATGACCCCTTCCATCACTTTGCTTTTGATTGAGAGTAGATTGGTGGTGCGGTAACTGGCCGGATTGGATTTGTCCTGTTTTTTGTGGACAGGACATACCTGGGCAATTTTCCACTTTGTCAGGTAGATGCCAGTGTTGTAGCTGTATTGGAACAGCTTGGGAAGAGGCACAGCTTGTTCTGGAGCACGTCTTCAGCACTACAGCTGGGATGTTGTCGGGGCCCATAGCCTTTGCTGTATCCAGTGCACTCAGCCGTTTCTTGGTATCATGTGGAGTGAATCTAATTGGCTGAAGACTGGCTTCTGTGATGGTGGGGACCTCAGGAGGAGGCCGATATGGATTATCCACTCGGCACTTCTGGCTGAAGATGGTTGCAACTGCATCAGCCTTGTCTTTTGCACTTGCGTGCTGGGCTCCACCATCATTGAGGATGGGGATGTTCATGGAGCTCCCTCCTCCCGTTAGTTGTTTAACTGTCCACCACCATTCATGACTGGATGTGACAGGACTGCAGAGCATTGATCTGATCCGTTGGTTCTGAGATCGCTTAGCTCGGTCTATAGCATGCTGCTTCCTCTTTTTAGCATGCATGAAGTTGCAGATTCCACAGGTTGGCACCTCATTTTTAGATACGCCTGGTGCTGCTCCTGGCATGCTCTTTTGCACTCCTCATTGAAACAGGATTCATCCCCTGGCTTGATGGTAATGGTAGAGGGAGGTATATGCTGGGCCATGAGGTTACAGAATGTAGTGGAATATAATTGTGCTGCTGCTGATGGTCCACAGCGCCTCATGGATGCCCAGTTTTGAGCTGCTAGACCGGTTCTGAATCTATCCCATTTAGCACGTTGGTAGTGCCACACAATGGAGGGTGTCCTCAGTGTGGAGACAGGACTTAGTCTCCACAAGGACTGTACGTTGGTCACTGCCACCAATGCTGTCTCTTGGACAGATGAGTCAGAAGGTTGTGGGTTTAAGTCCCACTCCACTTGAGCACAAAAGTCTAGGCTGACACTCCAGTGCAGTACTGAGGTGTCGTCTTTCGGATGAGACATTAAACCGAGGCCCCGTCTGCTCTCTCAGGTGGACGTAAAAGATTCTATGGCATTATTTAGAAGAGGAGTAGGGGAATTTATCCCCAGTGCCCTGTCCAATATTTATCCCACAACAAAAACAGATTATCTGGTCATTATCACATTGCTGTTTGTGGGAGCTCTCTGAGAGCAAATTGGCTGCTGCGTTTCCTACATTACAACAGTGACTACACTTCAAAAGTACTTTTTAGCTATAAAGCGCTTTGGGACGACTGGTGATTGTGGAAGGTGCTATATAAATACAAGTCTTTCTTTCATCTGCGACAGGTAGATTGGCAAGAACGAGTTCAAGTAGGTTTTTCCCTTGTCTTAGATTGCTCACCATCTGCCACAAGCCCAGTCTGGCAGCTGTGTCCTTTAGGACTCGGCCAGCAGTAGTGCTACCGAGCCACTCTTGGTGATGGTCGCTGAAGTCCCACTCTCAGAGTACATTCTGTGCCCTTGCTACCCTCAGTGCTTCTACCAGGTGGTGTTCAACATGGAGGAGTACTGATCTATAAGAACATAAAAACATAAGAAATAGGAGCAGGAATAGGCCATTTGGCCTCTCGAGCCTGCTCCGCCGTTCAATAAGATCATGGCTGATCTGGTCTTGGCGTCAACTCCACTTTCCTACCCGCGCCCCATAACCTTCGACTCCATTATCGTTCAAAAATCTGCCTATCTCCACCTTAAATATATTCAATGACACAGCCTCCGCAGCTCTCTGGGGTAGAGAATTCCAAAGATTCACGACCCTCAGAGAGAAGAAATTCCTCCTCATCTCTGTTTTAAATGGGCGACCCCTTATTCTGAAACTATGCCCCCTAGTTCTAGATTCCCCCACGAGGGGAAACATCCTCTTTGCATCTACCCTGTCAAGCCCCCTCAGAATCTTATACGTTTCAGTAAGATCACCCCTCATTCTTCTAAACTCCAATGAGTATAGGCCCAACCTGCTCAACCTTTCTTCATAAGACAACCCCTTCATCTCGGGAATTAACCTAGTGAACCTTCTCTGAACTGCCTCCAATGCAAGTTTATCCCTCCTTAAATAAGGAGACCAAAACTGTAAGCAGTACTCCAGGTGTGGTCTCACCAACGCCCTGTACAGTTGTAGCAAGACTTCCCTACCTTTATACTCCATCCCCCTTGCAATAAAGGCCAACATTCCATTTGCCTTCCTAATTACTTGCTGTACCTGCTTGCTAACTTTATGTGTTTCACGTACAAGGACCCTCAGATCTCTCTGTACCACAGCATTTTGTGGTCTCCCTCCATTTAAATAAAAATAATTTGCTTTTTTATTTTTCCTACCAAAGTGGATAACCTCACATTTTCCCACATTATACTCTATCTGCCAAACTTTTGCCCACTCACTTAACCTATCTGTATCCCTTTGCAGATTCTTTGTGTCCTCTTCACAACTTGCAACCCACCTATTTTTGTATCATCACCAAATTTGGCTACATTACACTCAGTCCCTTCATCCAAGTCATTAATATAGATTGTAAACAGCTGAGGCCCCAGCACTGATCCCTGTGGCACCCCACTAGTTACAGTTTGCCAACCTGAAAATTACCCATTTATCCTGACTCTGTTTCCTGTTGGTTAGCCAATCCTCTATCCATGCCCATATTACCCCCAACCCCATGAGCTCTTATCTTGTGCAGTAACCTTTTATGTGGCACCTTATTGAATGCCTTCTGGAAATCCAAATACAGAACATCTACTGGTTCCCTTTATCCACCCTGCTCGTTATATCGTCAAAGAACTCTAGCAAATTTTTCAAACATGATTTCCCTTTCATAAAACCATACTGATTCTGCTTGACTGTATTATGATTTTCTAAATGTTCTGCTACTACTTCCTTAATGATGAACTCCAGCATTTTCCCAATGACAGATGTTAGGCTAACTGGCCTATAGTTTCCTGCTTTCTGTCTCCCTCCTTTCTTGAATAGGGGTGTTACATTTGTGGTTTTCCAATCTGCTGGGACCTCGCCAGAATCCAGGGAATTTTGGTAGATTACAACCAATGCATCCACTATCTCTGCAGCAACTTCTTTTAAGATCTTAGGATGCAGGCCATCAGGTCCAGGGGACTTGTCCACTTTTAGTCAACCATGTCAACCTTCCAAGGCTTCTTCGGCAGCACCTCCCAAAGCCGCGACCTCTTCCACCTAGAAGGACAAGGGCAGCAGGGGCATGGGAACACCACCACCTCCAAGTTCCCCGCCAAGTCACACACCATCCTGACTTAGAAGTATATCGCCGATCCTTCATCGTCGCTGGGTCAAAATCCTGGAACTCCCTACCTAACAGCACTGTGGGAATACCGCAGTCCAAGGCGGCGGCTCACCGCCACCTTCTCAAGGGCAATTAGGGATGGGCAATAAATGCTGGCCTTGCCAGTGACGCCCACATCCCATAAACGAATAAAAAAAAAATCCCAAAAGTTTGCCTAGTACTTTTTCTCCAGTGATGGTGATTGTTTTAAGTTCTCCCCTCCCTATAGCCCCTTGATTATCTATTATTACTGGGATGCTTTTAGTGTCTTCTACCGTGAAGACCGATACAAAATATTTGTTCAAAGTCTCTGCCATTTCCGTTTCCCATTATTAATTCCCCAGTCTCATCCTCTAAGGGACCAACGTTTACTTTAGTTACTCTCTTCCTTTTTATATACCTGTAGAAACTCTTACTGTCTGTTTTTATATTTCTTGCTAGTTTACTCTCATAATCTATCTTCTCTCTCTTTATTATTTTTTTAGTCATCCTTTGCTGGTTTATAAAATTTTCCCAATCCTCTGGCCTAACACTAATCTTCGCATCATTGTATGTCTTGGTTTTCAATTTGATACCATCCTTAACTTCCTTAGTTAGCCACGGATGGTTCATTCTTCTCTTAGAGTCTTTCTTTCTCACTGGAATATATTTTTGCTGAGAGTTATGAAATATCTCCTGAAATGTCTGTCACTGCTTATCTACCGTCTTACCCTTTAATCTATTTTCCCAGTCCACTTTAGCCAACTTTGTCTTCATACCTTTGTAATTGCCTTTATTTAAGTTCAGGACACTAGTTTGAGATCCAAGTTTCTCACCCTCAAAATGAATTTGAAATTCTAACATGCTATGATCACTCTTCCCTAGAATCATTAATTAATTATATCTCATTACACATTACCAGATCTGAAATAGCCTGCTCCCTGGTTCAATGTATTGTTCTAAGAAACAATTCCAAATACACTCTATGAACTCTTCCTCAAGGCTACCTTTGCCAATTTGATTTGTCCAATCTATATCAGCTGAGGGAGGGTGGGAGGTGGTAATCAGCAGGAGATTTCCTTGCCCATGTTTGACCTGATGCCAAGAGACTTCATGGGATCCGGAGTCAATATTGAGGACTCCCTCTCGACTGTATACCACTATGCCACCTCTGGTTGGTCTGTCCTGCTGGTGGCACAGGACATACCAAGGGATGGTGATGGAGGAGTCTGGGACATTGGCTGAAAGGTATGATTCTGTGAGTATCTGTGGCACAGCTCGCCCAATTTTGGCACAAGTCCCCAGATGTTAATGAGGACTTTGCAGGGTCGACTGGGCTGGGTGTGCTTTTACTGTGTCTGAATCTGGTACCTAGGTCGATGCCGGGTGGTCTGTCCGGTTTTATTGTTGCTATTATTTTCTGTAGCGATTTGCTACAACTGAGTGGCTTGCTAGGCCATTTCAGAGGGCAGTTAAGAGTCAACCACATTGCTGTTGGTCTGGAGTCACAGATAGGCCAGACTGGGTAAAGATGGCAGATTTCCTTCCCTAAAGAACATTAGTGAACCAGATGGGTTTTTATGACAATCCGCTAGTGTCATTACTGGTCACCATCACTGATACTAACTTTTATTCCAGATTTATTTAATTAACTAAATTTAAATTCCCCAGCTGCTGTGGTGGGATTTGAACTCACGTCTCCGGATAACCACTATGCTACCGTACCCCAGTAATATAATAACTAGGAATAGACCCTAAAGTTAGTCATAAACAGGTTTTCAGGTGCAGCTTAATTATTACGGCTACAGTGTATTTTTGATATTGAAATATTTTATAATACAAGGCCTTGAATCTAAGGAAACCCTCAATTTTTCACCACTGGTTTTGTCTATTGCAAATTTTATGCAATCTCCTTGAAATATGAAAATATGGACAAGATAGTACCATGATAATAAAATTGTTCTCATTGACATCATTAGAGACAGTCTTTAATCAATGCATCAATATACATCATAATTAAAACAGTTAAACTTATTTTTAAATTATTTAATGTGCTATAGGCAGAATAAATAAGAGCTGTAGGATATGAACTTTATCCCACGTGAACCATTGACCATAGCTCACTCTTGGATTTCTTGCTTTTGAGTTGTCAGATCGATTATTTGTGCGATATAAACTGTAACCTAGGGTTTTCAACAACAATAGCTTAAATTTATACATTCCTGTTAATGTAGAAAATCATCCCAAGGCGTTTCGCAGAGCAGTAATCAGACAAAAATGAATGCTGAGCCAAAGAAGGAAATACTAGGATGGGGGGAATAAAAGCTTGGTCAAAGTGGTGGGTTCAGGGAAGGAATTCCAGATTGCGGGGTCTCGACGGCTGAAGGTATGGATGCGATTGGAGAGAGGGGGCACAAAAGGTCAGATTTAGAGGAACAGAGAGCTTGGGGAAGTGTTGGGTTGTAGGGGTGGAGGTTACAGATATGGAGGGGATAGGCCATGAAGGTATTTAAATAAGAAAATGAGAATTTTTAGTTGAAGGTGTTGGGAAGACTGGGAACAATGTAGGTCAGCAAGGACAGGGATGATGAGTGAGTGGGACTTTGTGTGGAATAGAATACAGGTAGCAGAGTTTAGGACAAATTGAAATTTATGGAGTGTGGAGGATGGGAGTCCAAACAGGAGAGCACTAGAATAATTGAGTCAATGAGGGTTTCAGTGGCAGTTGGGCTGAGGCAGAGGCTGGTGATGTTGCAGAGGTGGAAGTCGGCAGTCTTTTATGATGGAGAGTATATGGGGTCTGAAGCTCAACTCGTGGTCAAACAGGACGTCGAGGTTACAAACAGTCTTGTTCAGCCTGAGACAATGGTCGGGAAGGGCGATAAAATTGGTGATGAATATACGGATTTTGTAGCAGAGCCGAAGATGATGGTTTCAATCTTCCCAGTGTTTAACTGGAGGAAATTCTATACATTACTGGAAATCGGACAAGTTGTCTGACAACACAGAGGCAGTGGAGGGCGTCAACAAAACTGGCATTGTCAGCGTATATGTACAACCTGACCACACGTCTGAAGACGATGTCACCAAGGGACTGCATGTTGATGAGGAAGGGGAGAGGCCCAAGGACAGATCCTTGCGGGATTCTGAAGATAGTGGTGCGGTGGCGGGAAGAGGAGCCATTGCTGAAGATGGTCTGGCTATAATCGAATAGGTAACAGTGGAACCAAGAAAAGGCAATCCTACTGAGCTGAACAATGACGGGGGGGGGGGGGAAAGAGGGATTGGAGGAGGATGGTGTGGTCGACTATGTCAAAGATTATAGAAAGGTTGAGGACAACAAGGAGAGTCATAATCACAGAGGATGTCATTTGTGAATTTAGTTACAGCCGTGTCAGCACTGTGGCAGGGGCGGAAACCTGATTGGAGAGATTCAAACTGGGGAGTTGCAGGAAAAAAAAGTGCACGGATTTAGGAGGTGACAAGAACTTTACAGAGGAAAGGGAGGTTGGAGATGGGGCGGTAGTTTGCAAGGAGAGGGATCAAGAGTGGGTTCTTTGAGGAAGAGGTGATGACAGGTATTTTGAAAGGGTGGAGGACATTATCTGAGGAGAAGGAACCATTTATAATGTCAAGTTAGCATGGAGGCTAAAAAGGGAGGTTGGGTGCAGGAATGAGGTCATGGGAAGCAGGAGGTGAGTCTCAAGGACAAGGTGAGCTCAGGGAGACAGGAGAGAAACTGGAGAAAGATGCGAGTTCAGGGCTAGGGCGTGGGGAATCAGCAGAGGCAGTGGAATGACTGGCCTCAATGTTAATGATAAAGAAGTCCACACGCTCCTCATACTTGTTGCTGGAGGGGAGGGTGGAAGGGGCAGGGAGAGAGGTTTAAGGAGATGGTTGGTAGTGCAGAAAAGTAGCCAGGGGCTATCTTTGCCCCCCAGGATGATCCTGGACTAGTGTGAGTTTTTGGCAGAGGGCGTGAGGCTTGATGGTCCAGCCAGATCAGGTGATGGATGGCTAACTCAGTTACATAAGAACATAAGAAATAGGAGCAGGAGTAGGCCATATGGCCCATCGAGCCTGCTCAGCCATTCAATAAGATCATGGCTAATTTGCGACCTCAACTCCACTTTCCCGCCCAATCCTCAGATCCCTCAATTCCCCTAGAGTCCAAAAATCTATCTATCTCAACCCTGAAAATACTCAATGACTGAGCATCCACAGCCCTTTGGGGTAGAGGATTCCAGTGATTCACAACCCTCTGAGTGAAGAAATTCCTTCTCATTTCAGTGTTAAAAGGTCGACCCTTAGCCGGAGACTATTACCCCAGTACTAGACTCTCCAGCCAGGGGAAACGATCTCTCAGCATCTACCCTGTCAATTCCCCTCAGAATCTTATATGTTTCAATGAGATAACTTTTCATTCTTCTAAACTCCTGAGAGTATAGGCTCAATCTACTCAATCTCTCCTCGTAGGACAACCCTCTCATCCCAGGAATCAATCTAATGAGCCTTCGTTGCACTGCCTTTAAGGCAAGTATAGTCTTCCTTAGATAACGAGACCAAATCTATGCACAGTACCCCAGGTGTGGTTGCCCCAAAGCCCTGTACAAATGTAGTAAGACTTCCTTACTCTTGTACTCCAACCCCCTTGCAATAAAGGTCAGCATGCCATTTGCTTTCCTAATTTCTTGCTGTACCTGCATGCTCATGCTCTGTGTTTCTTGTACTAGGACACTTAAATCTCTCTGAACACGAACAATTAAGTAGTTTGTGTGGTAAACCACTGTTTGTATTCCTGTTTGTATTCCACTGTGTACATGCCTGGACATGCCTCGGCTGACTCCTCCCACAGGTCCTAGTATAAAGGTGACTGCTCCCCAGCCCTGTATCCTGGACCGGTCGACCACTCGAGGCAGACCTTCATTCTGTTGTTAATAAAAGCCTTTAGTTACTCTTCTAACTCTCAGTCTTTTATGAGTAATTGATAGCGCTTCAGTTTGTCACCATTTAAAAAATATTCTTTTTTCCTATTCTTCCTACGATAGTGAATAACCTCACATTTCCCCACATTAAAGTCCATCTGCCACCTTATTGCCCACTCACTTGACCTGTCTATATCCCTTTGGAGCCTCTTTGTGTCCTCCTCACAGCTTCCTTTCCCATCTAGTTTTGTATCGTCAGCAAACTTGGATACATTACACTCGGTCCCTTCATCGAAGTCCTTAATATAGATTGTAAATAGCTGAGGCCTAAGCACTGATCTTTGCGGCACCTCACTAGTTACAGCCAGTCAACCTGAAAATGACCCATTTATTGCTACTCTCTGTTTTCTGTCCGTTAACCAATCCTCTAGCTATGCTAATATATTACCCCCAACCCCATGAGCCCTTATCTTGCGTGACAGACTTTTAAGTGGAACTTTATCGAATGCCTTTTGGAAATCCAAATATACTACATCCACTGACTCCCCTTTATCTACCCTGCTAGTTACATCCTCAATAAACTCTACTAAATTTATCAAACACAATTTTCTTTTTCATAAAATCATGTTGACTCTGCCTAATCATATTATGATTTTCTAAGTGCCCTGTTACCTGTTAATAATGGATTCCAGCATTTTCCTGACAACTGATGTCAGGCTAACTGGCCTGTAGTTCCCCCTTTTCTCTTTCCGTCCTTTCTTGAATAGCAGGGTTACATTTGCTACCTTCCAATCCGCTGGGACAGTTCCAGAATCTGGGGATATATCTCTGCAGCCATCTCTTTTAGAACCTCAGGATGTAGGCCATCAGGTCCAGGGGATTTGTCGGCTTTTAGTCCCATTAGTTTCTCAAGTACGAGTTGCGCTCTTCTGCACCCATTGGACCGGAGGGAGCAAAGGTGGGGTCTATACCAGGGAGAGTTTTGCTGGGGATAAGTGTATCAATGGTGGAGGTTATGGAGTGGGTGAGCAGATCGATGGCTGCAGATGTATCATGGCGAATGGAAGGTCAAAGGCTGGGCAGCTGGGATACAGATCGAAATTAGGTTGGAAGGGAGTAAGGTTATGTGGGTGGTGAAAGATACAGGAAATGGTTGCAACTGGCCTTGTCTGTGATAGAGACCAGGGGTGTAGAGAGGACACAGGAAATAGAAAGGTCAAGGGAATGGCTGTATGGGTAAGAAAGTTTATATGGAGGGACAGGTTTCAGTATGTATTTTTTATTTTTGCTCTAAGGGATAAAGTTACAGTGCTTATTTATTCCTTACAAAAATTGTGGGGCCAAAATTCTACCAACCTTCTGTTGCATCCTTGTGGCAACATCAGTGGGAATAATGCAGAAAGGGTGGAAAACGGCCGGAACCAGGATGCACTCCCAATATGTGTGGGGCTTTGTAAAGGGCAGAATCTCCATCTGCCCTATACAACAGCACTGGAAGTTCCTGTATCCTTGATCTCACAGAGATTCGGTGTAACTCTTCAAGATTTCAACTGGAAACACCATGGAGATCCAGGCCAGGAAAGTGGCCTGGACCCCTGAAGACTATAGTAGGTTGATTATTTTTGGGTTAACAAGGCCCCCTTACAAATGGAGCCACTTGGGGCTTATCTCGAGTTGTTCCAGTCCCTGATGCCATTTCCCTACCTCCCAAACCAAGACTTAGCAGTAGAGGCTGGATCTTCTAGCAGCTTAGGGCCAGCAGACACCCAAGAGGTGCTTATAGTGGCACTGTGCTGGTCCCATGCTAATAAGGTGCCCTTTTTCCTGATTCTGAAAGGGTCAGCACTGGAGGGCATCAGTGGGCACAACTCTGACTGAAATGCTGGGGTTGCGGCCAATGGAAGTTTGAAGTCTGTGTTATATAATGTTGCACTATTTTTGCCAGTTACGTAACTTTAGGAGTCAAGCTGGGTTCCCAACAAATATTCATATTTGCTGGGCCCAAAAACCAATAGATAAAAGATTGTATAAGACTTCATTATAAACCTGAATCCTTGCCTTAAAACAGTAGGACAAAGTGAACATATTTCAGTCTAAGACTATGGGGTTGATATTTATGGCCCCTCCACACCCCATTGCCCAGGTACTGAACTTTTTGCCCAAATTTGGTGGGCTAGGTCTTGAACTTGGCCTGGTTGCATCCTTGGTACAGGCATACCCACTGGCAGGACTTTGCACTGGGAATCGGAAAGAGAAGTGTAGCTGTAAGTCTGAAAGGCCTGAAGCTGTGGGACTGGTCTTAGGATCTTTTGGTTGCTGTTGCAGAAAAGCATCTAAGAAGGCCTTCAGATTGCAGGAGCCCTGCAACTCACCTTTAGGGCCTTTTCCACCTTGTTGCCTAGCCCCCCTCAAATCCTCTGATCTGAAGGAGTGGGGCGTTCAAGGCTCACCAGCAACTTGTTTGGAAACCCCTGTATCTGAGCACTTTCCCAGGGGAATGACAGGAAAAGTGAGACGCGGGGGTGGGGGGGGGCGGGAGCACCTCCTCCTCCTCAATACATGCAGTGCATGGCCCGCACATATTACAGTTCACAGGCTGTTTCACCCCTCAGGGAATCCTCAGGAATTCTGCAAAGGTCTCCGCCCTTTTTTCCTCACTATTGCACCCAATGAATAGGCATTCCCTGGGCATTGAACGTAGGAAAATTGGTCCCTGTAACTTGCATTGAATTTTTGGTCCTTTTTGTGCTTAAACAAGTAAATTAAATCTGCCAACATTTGAATGTTAAGATGATACTAATAATTAGATTTGCTGTCTTGGTAGAGCTAATAAGAACAAGGAGGTGTAAAAGACTATTTAAAACCAATTTTTAAAAGTTGTTTGCCTCTACTCCTGAAGCAAAGATAAGTCTGTGTTCAATGTCCTGAACTTTGACTTCCTACTTCAACTCGTATGATAGTGTATGCTTTCTCTTTATATTTCCACCTTCCCTACTTAACCCTTTGAGAATTATTAAATAGGATAGAAGCTATTATAAAACTGTAGTTTATACTGGATGCTTTATTGCTGGTAGGAAGCTCAAATTTAATCATAAACATTTCAGTTATTTTTCTATTTCACACAAAATCAATTTTACTCGTAAGTGATGATTACAATGAACAAAAATGTCACTAAAACTATTAATTCAGTTTAAGATGTTAGTTTAATTTTAAAAACAATCTATATAAAATACAAGACACCTAAAAGTTGCTCCGATTATGGTACTGTATGTACTTTGTTATTACCTGAACCTCTGAGCCTGGTGATGCAGTGGCCCAGGATAACGTCTGCTAGGTGACTGATACAGCTGTGAAAGTAGTGCTTGGCTTGTTTTCTGGCTGGGATTATTGGCAAACTTCACAGTAATTGGTTCTGTAGCGCTGGAAGGTTTCTGCCCATTCAGTCCCTTGATTGCTTCCTCTGCTTCTATCCTTTTATCAAAACGAATGAATCCCACTCCTCTGGAAACGCCTGAAAGACAGTTGAGATGAACCGATCATTCCCATGTTATATACATACAGGAAACTTTCGATTAACCAGCCCCTAAATAACCGGAACGCTCTATCCACCGGCAAAATTCAGGAGTCGGTTCAGGTAACTTTTTGTTACTTTTTTTTACTCTATTTGTTGCTTTGCAAGGGTGTAGCTGAAGCTACAGAGACGCTTGCAACTTGTGCCGATTGTTTTGAAGCTGTTGTTGCTTTATACGGAGCTCTGAGCTCCATATCTTTTACTATAGCGTTCGGTTATCCGGAATTGTTGATGAACCAGCAACACGTTGGTCCCGTCCGTGCCGGATACCAGAAAGTTTCCTGTATCTAATATTGCAACTAATGTGTGCCCTTCACACTTTGTTACAAATGCAAAAAAAAAAGAAAAACCACCATTTCATGCTGGCTTCTTCTGACCGGAAATCAGAAACTAGCAGCTACAATTGCCCTCTACTTGATCTCAGGAGCTTAGAAGAAGTCACAATTGCCTTGGCATGGCCATTTAGGAATACTTGAGCAGTAGCATTAAAGTGACAGGACAGGTTAAACACAGCTTCATTGTTAGAGAATAAACTATAGAGCCCAGCTTGGAGCAGTTGCCTCTGTACCAAGGAATGTAAGTTCTAGATGTAAAGTCTTTGCTTATAGATTCCTACCTCTTCCTTACTCCTGGTTTATATTAGGTCCCATTAGCTCAACATTCAAAAGACTCATTGAGGCCGATTTTCCCGCAGGTGTGGGGCATTGTCAGGTTCCCCGAATGTCGGGGTTCCCACACGAATGTAAATGGGTCTGCCAGATTGATGCAATTTTCCCTCAATTGGCCAATTCATTTCCAGCATGTGGGAACCCTTGCTAATTGACTATTTCCAGTCAGAAAGTCGCACAGTATGATGTCATCATTCATGGTGCTTTTAAGGCCCACAGCAAGCATTGCAACCTCTGCAGGCTTCCATACGAACCACACAGGATGGCAGAGGAGCCTGCAGCAGCTGTGGCCAGTGTCAGACCCCGAGCTGCCTGCAAATTTGACGAGGCTTCACTGCAGGCATCATTGGATGGGGTGAGGGCCCACGGAGAGGTCCTCTTCCCTAGGTCAGGGAGGAAGAGGCCTCCCACTGAGACCAAGGCTGCATGGATGCAGGTGACAGCAGATGTCAACTCGCTGGGCGTCACCAGAAGAACCTGGATACAGTGTCGGAAGCGATTCCATGACCTTCACCGTACAGGAAAAGTAAGTATGAAGTTTCCATCACCCTCAAACTGATCCCCATTGCTTTTCCCCACCAGCACTTAGCTTTAGCACTTTCTTCCTCCACATCCCACTTCACAGTCACATCCATGCACCCTTACCCATTCCCTCTCTATGCTCACATTCACATAACTATTCCACCATGCAGCCCTCACACTCCCTCTCACTCTGATGCTTTGAGCACAACTGACAACACACAGGGAAGGCCCTTGGTCTTGTAGCCTCACACCATCTTTGTCTCCCTCTAAGTATCTATGCTATGCAATCTCTACACTCACTCCTTCATTCTCACTCAAACTCCACTTGTCTCCCTCATTGCAGGAAAAGAGAGCTCACAACAACAGAGAGCGAGCCAGGACTGGGGGAGGCCCACCCTCAATAGTCCACCTGACCCCCTGAGAGGAAGGAGTGCTGGAAATTGTCGGGGCTGATGTGGCTGACGAAGCTGGGGAAGGAGAGGCAGGGGCAGTCCCGCAAGCTGGTGACAGAATAATTTTCCATCTCTCTCACTGACATAGCATGAGTCGCTGTTATGATTCTGAAGCTACATCATTTGGACTTATGAGCATCTGCAAAATCCAATGTGCATGTAACCTTGGCATCACATCTCTAACGCTTTCCTTTACTCCCCCACAGGACCATCCAAAGCCCTCGTCCCCACTGCGGAGGAGGAAGAGGCTGAGCAGCGAGACGCCTCAGAGGAAGCTCCAACCTTTGAGGGCGCAGCGTCAGCAGAATTCAGCGCACCCAGCACCAGCGCAGACACTCACACCTCGGTGGGACCTTCGCGAGATAGAGTAGTGTTGTCACCTGGTGTATCACAGCTCACAAGTGAGCATCAGCAGATGGTGGAGACAGGGACAGGAGTGGAGGGCGCAGGACTCTGCCAGCTCAGCTCAGCTGCATGTCGACCCTCTGCCTCTGGGTCCATCCGCAAGAGAAGAGGTGATGGATCTCCATGCACAGATGCAGGAGTCTCTGGCAGGTTTTGTCTCCAGGGTCGCTGCGAGTGTGGAGCGAATGAGGAATCCATAGCGAACATGAGCAGAGCCTTTGTGGAGTAATTGGCGCATGAACGCATCACCACAGAAAGGATGGCAACCTCCGTGGAAAGGATGGCTACAGTAGAGGAGAGGATGGCTACGGCTATGGAGGAGCTAAGTCGCCAGAGTGTTGAAAACATGGTGAGTGTTCAGAATAGACTGACATCTCTGGAGGAGCGATGGTCAGCTATTGAGCAGAGAAACCATACCTTCATGGCAGGCCCTCTGAGTAGGACTGCCATTGTAGAAACGGGTCCCCATGGCCCCCCTGATGTGCAGCAAGGTGCTCTCAAGCCACTTGCAGGCACTGAGGGGGACCTGACCCATGAGAGGGAGGTTGGTGGCAGACCTCAAGGAAGTGGGGGCTCCTCTTCAAGCGCTCACACTTCCATGCCACTGCAGAGCCCTCGGTCAAAGCCCCGCCGGAGTCCACACCCAACGGAGATAGAGGTCTCAACCCCTGCACAGCCGCAGGAGCAGCAGACTGCTGGCGAGTCCTCACAGGCTCGCCATCCAGAGGACGCCCGCCAAAGGTGTCGAGACAGGAGCAGCAGGAAAGTGAGCAAGGGGCCTCCACATCTGATGAAGCTATAGGGGAACCACTATGTAGGAGCACGCGTAAGAGGAAAATAAAGCACATAGTCACAAGGGTAGTCACTTGGGTGAAATGTTGTGTTTATTTGAAAAATGCCATCAGCTGGTTATTGTAAATAAAATTTCTGATGGCAACTTCTGCAGTTGTGGTATGTGTCATTTCGCAAATGGGGCTGGAGGTCCTCTAATGCCAAGAGGGGAAGGAAAAAAAGGCCTCCCATGCTTCTGGTAGGCGCCTCAGTTGAGGAAGCGCTGAGTGAGGGTGGCGAGAAGGGCGTCCCAGGAGCTCACACTGGAGAAGTGCGTGAGGCTCCAACCTTCCACAGCTGTGCCTAAGCCTGGAACAAGTTGCCCCAAGCCTGAAACAACATGGTCCTGCAATCTACAAATGATGTCTGATTAAATCTCTTCTTTCCTGATTGACCTGCAGCTGTTAGTCAGCAATCCGATATTGTTCACGCCAGGTTTCATCAGCGGGGTTCCCACCAGGCGTGTTTAACATGGGAAAAGGCTGAAAATAGCAAGGGCACCTTAAGATGGCATTATAGATGCCAATTATCTTACATTTGTCCACCCCAGTCCAACTCCGGCATCTCCACACCATGCCAATTATTGGTGATTAAGGTGCCGAAGACCACTCCCGCCTGCTGCGGGCGGGACTGATTCGGGTCGGACTGAAACGCCTGGGTGAAAATCGGACGGGGCGGGGAATCAGGCGGGGGGGGGGGGGGGTCGCGACCCCCTATTTTTGCGATTTCCCCCCCCACACGCCTGAAAGCCCGCCTAACGGCTCCAGGAAAATCAGCCCCATTGTCTCAGGGTGGAAAAACTCCACAGCAAAATCTCAGGTCACAATATAAACTGTCTTATCTACTTACGGATACAGAAAAGTTAAACATATAATTGTTAAACAGATAGATGCATCCATTAGAAGCTCAGAGCTTACACAAGAAATCTGAATCTATCTTGTATGATGAGTCAGTACTTATTGACATTCTCCATATACTAGCCGTTTCAGCAAATTGCTGAAGAAACTGTCTTTTAACCACAAAATGGAGTCTTTAACACAAAATGTAATTAAAATACACCTTCACCTAACATAACTTCTCCAACATCTACCCCCCTCCCCCCACCCCCCCACTTGTGGTCCTGGAAAAATGTCCAAGGTCCACACACACTATCTCATTAACATCGCATCTTTACCCATCTGTTCCAGCAGCCTTCGCTTCATTTGTTTAATATTACACATCATGATGCAGACAAGGAAAATGATAACACATTGTACAGTAAGTTCAGTTTTAAAGTCAATTATACCCTAAATTTTTGGGAATGAAAGGAATTAAGGGATATGAGGATAGTGTGGGAAGGTAGAGTTGAGGTAGAAGATCTGCCATGATCTTGACGAATGACAGAGCAGGCTCGAAGGGCCAAATGGCCTATTCCAGCTCCTATTTCTTATGTTCTTATGTAACATATCCAACCTATTAACGTGGCAGTATCCCAAGATTATGCTGCATGAGACATCGGGTAAAGCCATTCCTGCCCGTCAAGGCTATATAAAAAAAGATTTGGAGTCTGGAGGTATTTGATTAGAATCTCCCCCTGCATGATCGGGTAGTGGCCAGGTTGCAAAATATATTCTCATTGTTAATCATAGGCAAGGACACAACCATCTCCAAGAGCAAGCCAGCAATCAACTATTCTTAACTACACTTCATTGACCGTTGTTAGATTGTGTATTGATTCTAGATTGATACCCTTTGCAGGATGTACTCACACGTCCTTTTCCATGACCCCTCAGTTCGAGTTATCATAAAATTAACCAGTATCACCCATGATCACCTAGGGCACCGATTTTCAACCCCAGTTGGCGGTGCAATTCTCTTGCTTCTACCTCATACTGTCAGTCACTTCCTCTGTCCAAGTTAGATCTACTATAATACAATCTTGTCATCTCATTTACACATTAGCCCTGGAGGAACCATACTATCCAATAAATTATGTTCATTATTCCCTGTAAATCATTTATTTCAGTCTGGTCCAATGCATCATCAATATTTTTACTTCGTTTATTAAACCCTTCTTTGACCTCTTTAAAATATTGTCCATATTGTTCAGTTAATATTTAATCAAGTCAGTTCTTTTTTTGAGCGTGTGGTTGGTACTCTCTCAGTGTGTTGTGCAGGTCATATTATAAGTTCTGAGGAGGGAAGCTATTAGGAACGTTAGTAGAAAAGGTTGCATTAAAAAAGCCTTTTTATGTTAAAGGTTCTATTTTGTAACCGATAGCATTTCCAGAATTTGCTGGCAAAAGCATTCTGGAAAATGCCCCAAATCAGCTTAGACATTCAAGGTCTCTATAGCTGGACAGATAGAGTCATAAGGATTGTTGCCTCTTCTTTGTGGAGTTTCAACATCCTTGTAGATAAGCTTATCTGTATTATTGTCTTAAGGCCACCATAAGTATAGATAAATAAGAACATGAAACTTGATACAATAGAAGTCGACAAGTCTTTGGAAGGCTGAGCTGATGTAAGTTAGTGTAAACCAATAGTAAATGTCACAGAATGCAAGTCATGATGTAATGGCCTTATAGCTGAGGATAAAAGTGAGACCATTGTTACAGAAGTTAGGCAAGACCCGAAGTCTAATCATTCTGCAACTGAGCATAGCAACTGTAACGTGTGGTCTCCTGCAGCCTTCCCTTCACTGTGTGGGTTGTCAATGAGCATAATTTCCTCTAATAAATCCAGAAGCGAAGACTCTTGCCGCTAAATTCGGCTCCGAAGCGCCCGGTTTTTCGGCGCTATGGGTTTCGATGCATACAATGAGAGCCATGCTGCCACATGGAATCTGATAGAGCAGACCATTGGCGTACATAAACAACGTTTCCGCTGGAGGAGCCCTGCAGTACTCGCCAGAATGCGTCTCAAGATTCGTCGTGGTCTGCTGCTCCACAACCTTGCCATCATGAGGGCACAGCCCTTGCCACCACGTATACGGCAAAGAGCTGAAGAGGAGGAGGAGGAAGAGAAAGGAGAGGCAAGGAGGACGCAACCAACACAGCCCCTTTCTGGCCGGGATGTCCGTGATCGACTCATTCGACTGCGGTACCAGTGAATGCAATTCCCCATTCACCAATAGTCCAACATCTTACTTCCCTTGTTACTGACCAGCACAGTGTCCTCTTGGCCACAATGCTACAATAAAAGCCACCACAAAACAAACATTCCAAATCAAATCATCCAATATTACATTCCAAAGTCAACTAATCACCCTTGTCCATTCCCTTAGTGCCTGTCTTTCGTGTGCCTTTGCCTGTCCTAGTGCTCCTACGCAGTGCTACCCCAGTGGCTGCTGACTTTCAGTGGGGGAGGCTGCAAATGGCCTTGCAGGACGACCTTGAGCAGATCTAGGCCTAGAAGGCTCGGCTTTAGACTGCACCACCTCGGCATGGGCGGCAGCAGTCCGGGCTGGCTAGCTGACAGGTAAAAGCAAGAGCACTGGCGGAGTAGCAGGGGTGAGAGGTCAAATGTTGTCATCCTGAGAGGATAACAGATTTGTGCTCCACGGAGCCACTGCCACTCCCCCGGGGTAGCGCCTCAGCAATCCTAGTAATCGACTGGAGGACAGATTGCTGAACTGCTATGACACCCTGCAAGCCCCTTTCAACACTGGAAGCTGAGACATCGGCCATCAGACGCTGCATCATGGCTGGGTTCACAAGTGCGTTAATGGATTTGCCCACCGCTTCCACAGTGGAAAGGATGGCCTCCAAGCCCTGTGCAAGGTTGATGCTAGACTCCTCCATGTTCTTTGACATTGCATTCAGGCTTTCTGGCACACCTGCCAATGCAACAAGCATTTCACTGTGCATACTTCTGTAGACCGCCCCATCAAAGTCCTCACTGGAGTCCTGTGCAGCAGAACTCGTGTGCGACCTCACCCGCCAGTGAGCTGGCACCTGCGCTCTTTCCCCCTGCCCTGGCTGCAGCCCACTTGTGCCCAGTGACTTACCACGTGCAGATCGCGCCTCTATGCTACACTTTAATGTACGCGCAGTGTGAGGAGATGGTGGCTGCAAGTGTGAAATCGAGTGACAGTGCTGTGTCTTCAGCATCACTGCCTTCTTTCTCTTGCAGCTCCTGCTCCTCCACCACTGCCTGGCCAGGTTGGAGTTCTTGGCTATCTGAAAGGAGAAAGGCACAAGCGTAGGGTTGTGGTGAGGGCAGAGGGGGAAATCAAGATGTGCATGCTTACACCTTCTGCAGCTTGTAAATCAGAAGAGATTGTGGGATGAGGGGGAAGTGGGATGTGAGGAGGATTAGGGCAGCAGGCGCATGGGAACACCATCACCTCCAAGTTCCCCTCCAAGTAACACACCATACTGACTTGGAGATATATTGCCGTTCCTTTATCATCGCTGGGTCAAAAATCCTGGAACACCTTCCCTAACAGCACTACGGGAATACCTTCACCACACGGATTGCTGCGGTTCAAGAAGGCAGCTCACCACCACCTTCTCAAGGGAAATTAGGGATGGGCAATAAATGCTGGCCTTGCCAGTGATGCCCAGGTCCCATGAATGAATAATGAAAAAAAAGGTATGAGGATACCGTCACCTTGCAGTGCTTAGGCCGCATCACTCGCCACGGGCTCAGCGATGGCTGCTGCAATGATCTCAAGCACCATCTCCTCCATTAGGGTCAGGATATGCAGGCGTGCCTGTCTCCCTGCAGGTAGCCCCTGCTGCCTGCAGTTATGAGCCACCTTGTCTTGCAAGAGAGAGGGAAGTGTGTCAGTGAATGTGGTGCAATGTGTTTGGGTGATGTGCCTGTCATGGTTGAATAGCTGGCAGTGAGAGACTTGCAGCAGTGCTAAGTGTGTGAGGGTGACGTGAAGCCATGAATGTGAGGTAGGAGTCATGATTGATAGAGATTGTTGGCAGGTCAGTGAAGGGGTGTAGTGAATTGAGCAGTGTCTGAGGCTAGTGGTTCAGTTGTAAGGATATGGCATTTGAAGATGAATTCACTGACCTTGACCACTCGTGTGAGGTCATAGAACTTCTTGCAGCACTGCAGCCAGGTCCTCAGGGCTACACTGTGGACATTGACCACAATGGCTGTCTGCTCCCATTGCCTTTTCCGTGTTTGCCTGGAGGGCCTCCTGGCCCCTTGTGGAAACAGGACCTCTCGCCTCCTGTCTACCTCCTGCACCAAGACCTCCAATGCTACATTCGAGAACTTTGTAGCATGCTATTTCCCCTGTTGTGCCATTGTACTTCTTCCTGCTGGCACTCTAATCCCCAGCCAGTTGAATCACCTGCTGCAGCCAGAATGCACCTCCCCTTTAAGATGTACAGGCTGGATTTAAGAAGTGCAGGCTAACTTTAATTGGTGATAGCCTCGCATGTACTTGACCCCCCTGCTGAGCCACAATCATTCTAATTAGCAGGCAGCACGAAGTTTGCATGCTGCCTGCATTACTTTGAACGGGAGTGGGTTGACCCCGCATCGCGATCCCCATGCCTGTTTTCGTGGGCAAACAAGTTTTAAGCCCTCTGCGTCTAGAATTCTCATTCCTGGCACAGAGACAACAGCTCCTAGCTTGTCTCTCTAGCAGTACTAACCAACTTAGCAGCTAAACATCTCAACTGTGCTTCACATACCAGACCATGTGCGAACCACGGGAGATATACTGGGTGTTAAATATAATGGCAAGTATTATTAATGCTATAAATTCTTCAAAATGCTTATTACTATCAAAGTGAATAGGCATTTATCATCATCACTGTGGTGTATGTAACCTGTTCCACCTTAAGAGAACTTAAGCCTGTTCCACCTTAAGGGATGTACTACTTTCTCTGGCTGCTGTATACGTAATACCGGTGGTGACCACCGGTATATAAGTACTGTGTAGTGATATTGCTGTTAGTATAGCCCTGACCTCCAACTAGTAAAGACCTGTTGAAACGTTATTCTTGTAGTCTGTGTCAGTAATTAATCTTAAATACAACTAGAACACACAGACTTAACAGTGGCGACGAGTCCGATTCTTACCCTGCGGCAGTTTATATCCACGGCGGCTTCGTCCACAGAACGGGCGTCGAAGAGAGGCATCCACCCTCATCACCCTGCTGGAAGACACGTCGCGCGGCAGGCATCGAGAACCCGGAGTGCAGAAGATATCCTGAACTCGAAGCCTCCATCAGCGGCAGTCAGCTATCTTCCTTCTACCTCGGTGGTGGGTAAGCCAGTCAGCGACGCGAGCAGAAAGTCGGCCGTGTTGGCTGTACAGACGGGGAGGGAAGATGGAGGAATAAGGGCGGTGAGATCGATCGCGACTGGAGATAAGGGCCGGGCCGTATTCGGGCCAAAAGGCGCAGCGCGGGGACATCGATCGCGGCTGGTGATAAGGGCCGGGCCGCATTCGGGCCAAAAAGGCGCAGCGTCTGGGGCGACTGAAGGCGCGAGAGCCGCGGTGAAGGCGAACGCAGCCGGTGCTAATAACCGGGCTGCAAGAAGGGCTGCGAGGCGCGACATCGGGGAAGCGCGAATGCCCGAGGGAGCCGCGGTGAAGCGGAGACAGCGTCGGGGGAGTTACTAATCGCTGGGAAAAGGGAGCAGCAGCGGCACACCAAACGTCATTGCAGCCAGCGGGTGAAGAAGGCGAGCGCGGGAAAGACCGCCAAGCGCGGGAAACCGCCATTTTGTAGGCGGAGGACGAAGACAAGAGCGGGAAGCCGCCATCTTGGAAAAAGGGAAATCACTAAAAAAAATTGCAACGATGCCTAAACATGGGAACATTAATACCTTTGATAGCGACATTGAAGATTGGGCCACGTATGTAGAACGCATACAAAATTATTGTAAAGCAAATAAAATCCCAGATGCAGAGAAAGCACTAACTTTATTAAACTTAATGGGTGCGAAGACATACGGGCAATTGAAACACCTTTTATCACCAGATGAACCGGCGGAGAAGACGTTCGAGGAGATTGTTACTGTCCTGAGAAATCATCTAAACCCCACGCCGCTGATGCTAGCGGAACGATTTAAATTTTACAGCAGAAAGCAGCTGAAAGATGAAAGCAATGCTGAATATTTAATGGAATTGCGTAAACTAGCAAAGTACTGTCAGTTTGGAACGGGACTAACAGATGCGCTAAGAGATAAATTTGTGTGTGGATTATTAAAAGAAGATACACAAAAGCGACTGCTCGAGGAGAATGAGCTGACGCTTGAGAAAGCGGTCACTATGGCAGCATCACACGAAGCCGTAGCAAGAGGCACGGCAGTAATGCAGCTACGGTCACCGGAACTCAGTACAAATCAATTGGTTTTGAGTACTGTAAAATGTTATCGTTGTGGAAAGACAACGCATGATCAGAACCAGTGTTGGTTTAAAAACCAAGAATGCAGAATGTGTGGCAGGCTTGGCCACATAGCTAAAGTATGCTGGTCAGGAAAGAAGACCAGCAACAAAAAGTCACCGCAAGGAAAATACATAAAGGTACACAAGGTGACAAAGAACAGTTCGAACGAACAGAAGTCAGATTCAGACGCTAGCAGTAATGAACTGGGTAGCTTAAGAGTACACAACGTTGGTAAGGATGCAGATCTCCAGACAATTTGGGTCACTCTTCAGATAGCAGGAGTCCAAGTAAAGATGGAATTGGACACTGGATCGGCATTGACGGTCATGAATAAGAAAGATTACAAAAGGTTATTCCAACATATTCCCCTACGGGATACGGAGATTATATTGAAAACATACACGGGGCAAAGAGTGTACCCCATCGGAAAGATAGAGGTAAAAGTGGTCCACAAGGGCAAAGAAAGCCAAGTAATGGACTTATATGTGCTACCTGAAGGAGGTCCACCACTACTGGGACGGGAGTGGATTAGGAAAATGAATATGGACTGGCACTCCTTAAAGGCACTAACGGTAGATTCCGGGGAAACAGATGTCAAACCTAAACGATTGTCCAGAATATTGGATGATGCTAAAGAGGTGTTCCAGCAGGGACTGGGAACACTGAGAGGAATTACGGCAAACATCAAGATTGATGAACATGCACACCCAAAATTTTTCAAAGCCAGACCGGTACCCTATGCAATACGACCTGCTGTAGAAGCGGAACTGGAAGCGCTAGAATGTTCAGGTGTACTGTCTAAGGTAGATTGGAGTGAGTGGGCTACGCCCATTGTTCCCGTTATGAAACGTCCTTCGAGCAACAAGCCAGGAGAACCAGGGAAGGTTCGCATCTGTGGAGACTTCAAGATCACCGTTAATCCGGTGCTTCACACGGTGCAGTATCCGCTTCTGCGGATTGAGGATATTTTTGCTTCGTTGTCTGGCGGGAAACACTTCACCAAGATAGACCTGGCGCAGGCGTACTTGCAGATGGAGGTTGAAGAAGAGTCACGCCAGTATCTCACGATCAACACGCATAGAGGTTTGTACCGGTATAATCGGCTGGTTTTTGGAGTGGCATCGGCTCCAGCAATTTGGCAGAGGGCCATGGAGCAGGTATTACAGGGAATTCCAGGCACACAATGTTACCTGGACGATATTCTGATTACAGGAGATGGTGATGAAGAACACCTCGCAAACCTGGAACTGGTGCTCAACAGACTGAAAGAGTATGGACTTCGAGTTAATCGGCAGAAATGTGAGTTCTTTCAGAAGCGGATCTCGTACTGTGGTCATGTCATTGACCGGGAGGGGCTTCATAAGTCTCCTGACAAGATAGAGGCAGTTGTAAAGGCTCCCGCTCCGGATAATGTCTCTCAGTTGAGGTCGTTTCTAGGATTGATTAACTATTACCATAAGTTTCTACCGAATCTATCCACGGTACTGCACCCGCTAAACGCTCTTTTACAGAAGGGGGTACCATGGGAATGGAGCGAAAACTGTAAGAAGGCATTTCGCAAAAGCAAAGAATTGATCACCTCAGAGGAAGTGTTGGCTCACTTCAACCCGACACTGCCTATTCGGTTGGCTTGTGATGCTTCTCCATATGGTATTGGGGCAGTACTCTCACACAAGTTGCCAAATGGCACGGAAAGGCCAGTCGCGTTTGCATCCAGATCATTGACCTCCGCTGAGCGCAACTATGCGCAGATCGATAGGGAGGCTCTCAGCCTTGTATGGGGAGTGAAGAAGTTTAATCATTACCTGCAGGGCCAAAAATTCACACTTCTGACAGACCATCAGCCGTTGGTATCCATTTTTAACCCTAAGAAGGGTGTTTTGGTGATGACAGCACAGAGACTCCAGAGATGGTCCCTTTTCCTAGGGGCACATCAATATCAAATAGAATTCAAAGGTACAAAGCAGCATGGCAATGCTGATGGGCTGTCGCGCCTGCCACTACCTGAAGAAGAGGAGACGACGAAAGTTGACCCTGTTGAGTTATTTCATTCGACCATCATCGAGTGTTTACCAGTCACCAATGCAAGTATTGAAAGAGAAACCAGGAACGACCCGACACTGTCCCGAGTCTACGAGGTGACAGTGAAGGGATGGCCAACACATGGTGATCCTCTGTTACCGGCATTCTCGGCAAGGCGAGACCAGCTGTCCGTCTGCCATGGTACTTTGATGTACGGGACAAGAGTGATTATTCCTCCCAAGTTAAGGGAAAGAGTTCTAAAGGAACTGCATGAAGGTCATCTGGGGGGAGTTAAGATGAAAAGTCTTGCTAGGGCTTATGTATGGTGGCCGGGTATTGACCAACAGATAGAGGAGTTGACGAAAAGCTGCGCTGGGTGCCAAAAAGTGCAAAATGCACCTCCGATCGCACCGCTACACCCATGGGAATGGCCTTCAGCCCCATGGCAACGCGTACATATTGACTTTGCTGGTCCATTCATGGACTCCATGTTCCTAATTGCGGTGGACGCACATTCCAAATGGCCAGAAGTGATCAAGATGAATACCACTACTTCAGAAAAGACAATTGCGGTGTTAAGAACAATATTCGCAAGGAACGGATTGCCAGAACAGATATGTTCGGACAACAGACCACAGTTCGTGTCGGAAGAATTCCAAAAATTCTTAAAGAAGAATGGGGTGAAACATTATACCTCTGCCCCATATCATCCGGCGACAAACGGGTTGGCCGAGAGATTTGTCCAAACGTTCAAAAAGGCAATAAAGGCCATGAACGATGATCAGATTCCGCGACAACACAAGGTGGACAATTTCCTAATGGCATATCGAAACGCCGCTCATGCAGTAACTAACCAAAGTCCTGCCATGATGTTTTATAACAGGAGGTTGCGGTCCAGGTTGGACTTGTTAAAACCAAATGTGCGGAGGGAAGTGGAAAACAAACAGTTCCGGCATATTAATAACAAGACCACTCAAAGTTTCGACGTAGGACAACCAGTGTTGGCAAGGGACTATGGAAACGAAAAATGGCAGTCCGGAACAATTCGGGCCAGACAAGGACCTCTGACGTACACAGTAGATATTGGTAACAATGTGATAAGGCGTCATGCGGATCAACTGGTAGAATCGAGAGCAAGGGTCGAACCCATGGTTGCGACAGAGACAACTGTGGAAGACGTTAATGAACCTGAAGCATCTACCTCGGCAGGGAATGTACCTGATGATGACGTCCAATACATAGGAAACCAACTAGAGGAGTCACCTCAGCAACAAGAATCAGAGACCACTGAAAGGCGTTATCCAACCCGAATCAGAAGGCCTCCTGAGAGACTGAACCTTTGAACTGTTTATACCTGAAGTTATATATGTAATTATGTTATGTTAAATGGGGATATGACTGTTAAGCTAATAAGGGAGGATTGTGGTGTATGTAACCTGTTCCACCTTAAGAGAACTTAAGCCTGTTCCACCTTAAGAGATGTACTACTTTCTCTGGCTGCTGTATACGTAATACCGGTGGTGACCACCGGTATATAAGTACTGTGTAGTGATATTGCTGTTAGTATAGCCCTGACCTCCAACTAGTAAAGACCTGTTGAAACGTTATTCTTGTAGTCTGTGTCAGTAATTAATCTTAAATACAACTAGAACACACAGACTTAACAATCACCACCATTTTCTGGGAAAGAACTAGCTATAATGACCAATACTGATTCTTACATATATTTCCTTAATATCCCAACACCTCTACTTTTGGTCACATTAAGTTTTGCCAGAAATCATATATTTATAGGATTTATTACATCTCAGTTCCTCATAATCCCATTGAAACTTCAGAATTCTATTTCACTTAACACTGTTAATTACAAGAAAACAGTGGTGTGCAAACTATACAATCCAGAAATTCCTTGAGTCAGATTCTTGGGTGGGGCAGAATTTATGCTCAACCCCTGGTCCATGTCCTGGAGTCAAGACATTTACTTATTGCAGGCGGGGAGCATTGCTATTTACAGCGTCAATGCAGCACCTCCCTCGGGTCCAGGGTGGGTGCGGGGGGGGGGGGGGGGGAGGGATTTTACTGTAACACCTTGCTGCAGTGTAACCTGGCCTTCTGGTCCTGCCCAAAAAGCATAATTTAAAAAAAAAGTTTCCATGTACTGATTTCCCAACAGGAATTGATTGCCAATTGCTTTTGGAAAACTAGTCTTAATGGCTGCAGGGAAACACTGAGCCCAACATTGCTGGGGTGCAAATGACGGGACAAATGCCATAGGTTGAATTTCCCTCATTTGCATTTTGTCACAATATGCCCTCCCATATGTGGGTGGGTGTATTGTGTGACTGCTCCAATTCTGGTGCAATTTTTTATGGGTGGCAAAAGGAGAAGGGGCCTGTGCATCCAGATCATGTCCCAAATTCTGCCTCTGCCCATTCAGATTACAATGTTTCACGTCACTATACCCAGGAATTTCAGGGCACATATCTTTAAGAAATAGCACTCAGTCACATTCCACCTGTACCTATGACAGTCTATTAGTTCTTTGGTCCAAAATAAATGTTGCTGAAATATGAAAAAATTGTTTTAATTTTCTGCCTGACTTCATTGCCATGCAAACATAGCCCTGAGATTAAGATTGTACACTTTCAGCCCTTCTTTGTCGACATTTCACTGGACCTAGGGTGGGCAGAGGTGCATAGCTACTCAGGCACGCGATCCACTGTGTCCTTGCTTCCCTGGGTGCTGGTCCCATTGGGGCAGAATATGCCCATCCATTAATGGGTGACATATGTTAACTAGATGTAAATGAGGGAAACATAGCCCTTGCTGTGTTTCCCACCAGTTGAATGCTGAATACAGGCATCTAGCATTCAATGGTCGATGGTAGGTGGCCAAGAAATCAGGGTGTAAACAAGGCCTGCACAAGTGCTCGGGGAGTGCTGGCATGCACAGGCCCAGGGAAAGGTCTAAAAGTTTATTGATTTAAGCATGCAGTTTTGCAGTCAGCATGAAGGCTGCCAGCATCCTGACATTGATGGGCCCCCTAGGCATTATTGTATCAAAACTCCACCCTCTTTTTAGGGAAGAGGCCGAGGAGCCTGTCTCCACTATGGTAATGATCCTAAGGCCAGAAAATCAGCCAGTTAGGGGCACATCTCTGTGGTGGGCTGAAGTCTCACCCTCCCCTCCCCCACTTGGAGATATGCCTCAATAAAGGGGGTGGGGGAGGAAAAACTGGGCCATAATTTAAAAAAAATATATAAATGCTTTATGAAAAGAAACTTGCCAAAACAAAATTGAGGGCCGAATGCAATATATTTTACATAACTTCTTGCTTTTTTTATTATTCCCTTGACAACATTGTGTATACACATCAGTCAGATGTGTGCTGCTTTACAGGACATGATCAAATGCAGCTCTCAGAGAAGAATGAATTCTAAGCAACCTGCAAAACTTAATGAATGAAAAACCATGTCAGTTCAAGTGGCCATTTCTAAAAAAAATTACAGTAAAATCAAAGATTCCATTGTACTCAAAAAAAACCCCCAAGAAATTTATTGGTGATAAGTTTGCTCCTTGAAAATATTAGTATTGGTAAAAGGATGGTAACTCATCTGGGAAAAGTAGTATCAATGACACCTACCAGTGACTTGGTCAACTAAAATTCTGGAAGTGATGATTCGGCCATATTGTGAAAACATCTGCTCTAATTCTTTCTGAGTCATAGATTTAGGAAGGCCACTAACATACAAATTAGCATCACGGATTGATGCAGAGCTTGGACGAGCATAAGAAACCTAGAGAAAAGATAAAAGCAAGAAATTATGCCAAGTAAGTTGTCATAAAAATAGAATGTATTGATTCAAGTATAGTAGCTTTAGAATAATTTGTACTACTTTTGCCTTGCCAAAGTAGCTTCCGCCTATCCATTTATGATGAAATTGGTAAATTCATACTGTACAATATTTTATAAGCAATCCACCTTGTGTAAATGTCCGTATTGACAAGAAAGACAGCTTTAAGAACCTAATTTTTGCAAGGTGAAATATCTTTACCTACATTTAAAGTTTGCTGAGACTACTGCATTAAAGTTATCTATATATGTGTATGGCCTGTAATGAAATTTAGTGAACTGAGAAATATATGCTATAAACAGCCAGAGTTTCTGGTAGCCAAAATCTACATTAAAACCAAAGCCCCAATTTTAATTGGGGGTAGAGGAGAATGGGAGGAGGGCAATCGCAGGCCAGCAACAGCCTTCAGGTGTGATGTGGAGCCAAGAGGAGCAATCACACTCATCCTGGCTCCATATGAAGGCAAGTAAAAATGTAAAATATATTTTGTTGGTGGCCACTTGTTAGGCCGCAGTAAGCCCTTGAAAACCTTTAGCGGAACATGCTCAGCGCATGCTCTGCTCATAGTGAGGAATTTTTCTGAGGGGTCCTTAAACAGATGTTAAGCCCCTTATTTACATATGCCTATGATGTATATGGTGGCACCTGTACCCCGGCACAGATTAGGTGCAGGTCGTTGTGGCCCAAAATTGGTCCTCTTAATGCATTTTACGCCCGTAAAACAGACGCAATGAGGACTCATTTCTAACCCATTGAGTTTTAACTGGCTATACAATACAGAAGTACAGAAAGATATAAAATTCAACTTTCTGTTATCAAAATCCATAAGTAAAAGTAGAGGTGAAGAATATATTAAAGAAAATCTCCTAACCAGTTGTTCAAAGCTTTATTAGAGTTATGAACAAAATGAAAAAGTAAAAAGTAGTAATACTTTGATATCTGACTATAAATATTCATTTCAAAAGATTTTACTTGTTTTCCCACTGCTGCACTACTCAAATCCATTGCATCAGATATTAAAAGCAACATCTGAGGTTACGGGCTGTTGGCAACAGTTCTATAGGGGTAATGTTGACTCTGGGTGATGGTATAAAACAGGTGATATTGATTCAGCCACCCGTTATATATTTCTCCCAATTTTCATTTCCACTGGGATGTAGAACAGGCAGCTGAATCGATGTCAGCCATTTTAAACCATCACCCAAGGTCAAAATTACCCTGTGTGATTTTAAATTTAAACAAGGCAGATATTTTCCTTTTATTTAAGCAAACGCTTCGGAATGCACCTTAAAAACCAATGCTCAAAAACAAATAGGATGCCTCTTACCTTTATGGTTTTGGTCTGAAGTCTAAGTCCATTTAAAGTATTAATTGCTTTTTCTGCATCCTTTGGATCGACATAGTTCACAAAACCGTATCCCAAACTTTGCCCTGTTTAAGAGGAATTATAGATGGCCAACCTTTAGTTTCTGAAAAGTGGAGTATCACAATACTGCAACTCACCAGGAACAACTTGTGCTCCCTGAAAGGAGTGAAGCAATCTTTAGGTTGTTTTAAAAGAAAATAAATCATTTCCATCACCACCCCCCCTCCGCCACCTTTCTCTCAACTCAAATGATGAAATCATGTCTAACTTTATAATGTAGGATAGTACTAATGTAAAAGACAGAAGTCTAAGCTTTTCTTTGTAGCATGGAATATTATTTCATGGAACCAAAATTAAGCTGTATGCAATTTACTGAAATCTATCAGTGCAACTTATCAAATTAATTAACATTTAAAAAGTACTTGGATATGCACTTGAAGTGCCATAACCTACAAGGCTACGGACCAAGAGCTGGAAAGTGGGATTAGGCTGGATAGCTCTTTTTCAGCCGGCACAGACACGATGGGCCGAATGACCTCCTTCTGCACTGTAAATTTCTATGATTCTATTAAAGTATCACTAATAATACCCCATTAGAAAGTCAAAACATTAGGAATACCTATGTTTAGATTAACATTTTGTTTCATTTGTTTTTTAAAAAAAATTGTGTTTGCATAAATGAGTCCAGATAACATAATTAGAGGCAACTGGAATAGAAGAGTTAAAAGCTCTAATTTTAAAGGCCCACCCAGTGGAAATGGGGCGGTTCTAGCCCTAAAGTAGCTGTGCTGCACTTACTGCCCTGCTCCCACTCAGATCTTGCCCACCACATATCCTGAGGCCTTGTGTGCTGGCAGTGTCATTACTACATGCAAATCGGGTTCCTATGATGTACATAAGACCCCAACACAATTTTGAGGGACAGCTGAGCGGTGCGTGTGCCATGTACACATTGCCCAATTATGCCAGACGGTGAAGCATAAAAGGCCCAAAGGATAAGTAAAGAACCATTTTTGTGGGGCCAGGAGGAGTACCTGCCAGCTGGCTCGGCTTCCAGGCTGCCCAATATTGAACTGGCTCGGAGCCGGTGAGCAGCAGCGAGACACCCATTCGGGGTATGCAGCTCACTGGTAACATGGTAATGCCTAGAGTTAAAATCAACCTCATTGAGTATGACTCACATCATACTAACATATAGAGCAGGAATTTCATTGGGCCGTGGAGGCGGGATTAGAGGCGTGTGGGGGGGTTAAAATCCCGAAATCGGGGGGCACAAACCCATCCCGCCCCCAACCCGCCTCCATGCCAGTTTCAAAGGAGGCGGGTACCTGACCCGCACTGAGACCCGCCTCCCCGAGGCAGGAAAGGGATTAGTGCCAACAGGCAGTTTTTAGCCTAATCCCTATTTTCATTCTTGAAGTGTGGGATTCCCGACGGCTCCAAACCACGGCGAGTTAGTGAGGCGGGCCGTCGGGTTGAAGGGCTTGGAGGGGTCGAGATGTCCGGTGTTCAGGTGAGTGATGGGTGCAGAGGGAAGTGTGTTTGGTGTGTTTAAAGTGTTTAAAGAAGTTTTACTTACCTTTACAGCCTTCCTTCCTTCAGGTCTAGGGAGTCCCTCATCTCACCGGCACAGAAAGCAGAATGGCTGCGATCTGTCAAAAAATGCAGCATTCAGCTTTCTGTTCCGGAGATCTCTAAATCAGCCTGAGAGGAAGGAATTGACTTAGAGTACAGATTGTCAGTGTTTGACATCTTCAAACAGCTGTGAAATGCTGATATTTCATCTGTCAAAAGGTCTTGACAGATGAAATATCAATCTGTGACGTCAACTGTTGCCGGGTGGCCCTTAATTGGCCTGCTGAGCCCGCTGGGCGGGCTCAACAAGGTCAATCAAGTCAAAATCGCGTGGGTTGGCTACAACTCGATGGAGGCGGGACTACAACCCCAAAAGTTGTAGTCCCGCCTCCTCAATGAAAATCCAGCCCATAAAGTCCAACTGAAGTGTTTTTTGAAGATTCCAAGAGCTGTGTTCCTTTGCAACAAATAACAGGATATTCATTATTTGTAAGTTTTAGTTTTAAAAGGGGTTTTCATTTATTAACAGAAATTACCTTTTTTATCTGAAATATTTTATCTATGTTAGAAGTCACTTGTAATTTTCCTATTATACCCTTTTTGCAATTTATTTCCATACAATCTAGTGCTGAACTGCAATATAGTACTTGCATTCCTTGCAAATAAAATCATAGAATCATACAGCACAGAAGGAGGCCATTTGGCCCACCATGCCTGTGGCTCTTTGAAAAAGCTATCCACTTAGTCCCTCTCCCCTGCTCTTTCCCCATATCCCTGCAAATTTTTCCTGTTCAAGTATATATCCAATTCCCTTTTGAAAGTTATTATTGCATCTGCTTCAATCACCCTTTCAAGCAGTGCATTCCAGATCGTAACAAATCATGACATTAAAAAAATCATCTCCCCCTTGGTTCTTTTGTCAATTATATAAAATCTATCTCCTCCTGCCAGTTGGAACAGTTATTCCCTATCTACCCTATCAAAACCCTTCATAATTTTGAAAATCTCCCCTTAACATTCTCTGCTCGAAGGAGAAAAATATAAAGGATAAATAGCAGGTACCCAATGTTCCCTTTAAGCTGCGTAGCGCTCTGGAGCTCCTGCGCAGCCGGTTCACCGGCTTTTAAATGCAAAAACCGCGCATTGAATAGGCCGCGCAGCCCATTAAAGGGGCTGCGTGCCCCCCCCCAAAATTAGAGGGAACATTGCAGGTATCCATTATGTACAAATCTTATATGAGTGAATTGACCTGTTGTCACATCAGGTTCACAAGCTGTATAAAAATCATATTTAACAAGCAATGCTATGCTCTCTGTTAACATTATGGTTCTGGTAGTGTGAAACAATTTTTAACAAGTTTTAATGGTTCAATGGTTTCAAAGACTAAAACCACGGTAATACAATTACATGGATGATCGATACAAACATCTTGCGTCATATGAATCAGTTTGTAGATCGTGCTACTTAAAAAATTGTATCATTGAAAATTACTGCATCAAATATTTAAGAATTGTCTTGGATATCTGTAAACCAGAAGCCAGAATTGAAAGGAATTTTGGAAATTCAACATTTTCTTCTCATTTGTTGTCTAACATCCAATATGTTAAGTCCTGTGTTTGTGTGATTTAAGAGTAAAGCTTATATAAAATACAATTGGATTAACATATACACATGCCAACTATAATTAGTCTTAATCCAAAATATATATTTTTTAAACTAATGCTTTAAATTATGTTGTTAAGGTTGTTTCACTGCTTATCAGAAGGCCGATGAGTAATGACTTAAGCACTGTAAGGAAGCCATGAGAAGAAAATAACCAGACACTAACGGAGGGTTGCCACCCACTGTTGTGCTGTTGGATTTATTAATTCAGTATTGATTATTGAAGGTAGTTGTATGACTTTTCAACAAACCAATTTTAGTTATTTATAGTCAAATGGATTATATTACAAACACATAACTGGTTATTATGCACAAACAGTAATTATTAAAAGATGTGGGAGCTAATTTTGAGAATTCAAAAAGCAATCACTGTTAATCTCAGATTGTAAATAATTTTGATTTTTAAAATACATTTTTCCATACCTACCAGTATTTTTTAAATCAGCTGTAGTCAGTACCATTGAAATGCATGGAGACAGGAAACAGGAAGTAAAACAGGGCAAATTTACTTATAAGAGCTATGTCTAAACTTAAAAAATTTAAGGTTCAAATGTTATTTTATGTTGAGCTTTTTGACTGAACTTGTCAAATGTTCAGCAAGTAGTCCACAATGTTTTTTGTATATTAGAGAAATTAATGTTTAAATAAGTACTTCCCAAAAAAGAATTACAGATGTTAAACTCTCATTTTATTTCTTCCTTGTCAGAAGAACTTCAACGCAAGTATATTATGTTGAGCATCATTTATTCAGCAGCCAAATTTTAGAGTGTGCCAAAATTACAGAACCCCATACCTGAGGAACTGGTCAATTTTCAACAAAAAAAAAATTAAGAGTGAAAATGAAAAGGCTACTGTTTTGACATTTGTAAATAAAGGACATGAAGCTGAATAATATGATGCAATATCCCAAAGTTCAACTTAGCTTTGAAACAATATTTTCAAATACAATTTTCAAAAAAGGTATTTAACTTCACACATATCTAAATATCACAACACCATATTAAAATAATTGTAAACACTTTTTATAAATTGAATTTCTCCTCTCTAGTCCCGAGCCACATATCTTCTGCAGCCAAATTGTCTTTAAAGCCAATCTAAGTTAGCTGCTAGGAGGAACTTGTGACTGAGATGCCTGGTGAAGACTCTCTTTCTGATTTCTATTCAGTGCTTCCCCCAGAATGCAAGGTTGAGATTGGGAACTCAACGGCATGGGAATTTAAAAAAAAATTGTTCTTGGGATGTGGTGACACGGACCAGGCCACATTTATTGCCCATCCGGAGTTGTCTGAGGGCATAAAGAGCCAACCATGTAGTATGCAGTGTGGCACTGGAGTCCCATGTAGGCCAGACCAGGTAGGAGTGGTAGGTTCCCTTCCCCAAAGGACATTAACGCACCAGTTGTGTTTCTACAACAATCTGGCAGCTTTCATGGTCATTTTATCTTGGTGCTAGCCCATAAATTACCAGATTTATTGAATTCAGTTTCACAACTTACCATAGTAGGATTTGAACTCAGGACCCTTGGGTCAGTACCATAACCATAAAGGTTTAATTGAACTTAAGTCTCCCTGTACAATGGTGGCAGGTGACAACATATTGCTCCACTGTTTCAAAATAATTTTTTCAACCTACCACATCATAAATTAAATTACCATTCTCTTTTAAAAAGGATGTAAACATTTGTTATACCCGAATAGCAATGCAACAAGGTTTGTTCACCTGGAGAATTTCCTGGAGGAATATTCCTTAGTGCTCTTTAATTTAATGATAAGACACTACAATTAACATTAGGAAGAAGAATTTCATTGCCAATGGTGTGATAAAAGTGTAAAAATAATGCACTTGTGGAAATTATTATTTGTCAGTTAAAATCTGTGCAGTTTTCTTAATTCTAAAGAATCAAAAGGATGCAAGGCATTTTTTTTGCTAGCCAGACATTTTGATAATTGACCTACTGCATATACATTTGTATAAGATCAGAATTCTATGTCCCTGTTATGGGTTAAAAATTGTGAGAGTGTGTGGGGGGAGGGGGCGTGGAGATGGCTCCTTTTATACGCAGTTCAATTCTTCAGATAACGAAGCAGTCCATGTCCGCATGCAGTAAGACCTGGACAACATCCAAGCTTGGACTGATAAGTGGCAAGTAACATTGGCGCCACACTAGTGCCAGATAATGACTATCACCGAGTCCCACATCAACTACATCCTGGGGGATGACCAGAAACTCAACTGCACCAGCCACATAAATGCCATGGCTACTAGAGCAGACCAGAGGCTGAGTATCCTGTGGTGAGTAGTTCACCTCGAGTCCCCAAAGCCTCCCAACAACTACCAGGCACAAGTCAGTGTGATGGAATAACCTCCACTTGCCTGCATGCAGCTGCAACAACACTCAAGAAGCTCAACACCATCAAAGACAAAGCAGTCTGCTTGATTGGCAGTCCATCCACCACCTTAAACATTCATTCCCTCCACCTCTGGCAAAAGAACCAGAGGGAAGATGAGGAGAATTTTTTTTTTTTTTTTTTTTTAAAACGCAGCATGTTCTTATGATCTGGAATTCACTGCCTAAAAGGGTGATGGAAGCAGATTCAATAGTAACTTTCAAAAGGTAATTGGATATATACTTGTAAAGGGAAATATTGCAGGGCTATGGGGAAAGAGTAGGGGAGTGAGACTAATTAGATAGCTCTTTCAAAGTGCCAGCACAGGCATGATAGGCTAAAGGCCTCCTTTAGTACTGTATGATTCTATGAGCACAGGCACGCCCGTGGCTGCAGTGTGCACTATCTACAGGATGCACTGCAGCAACTATCCAAGGCTTCTTCAGCAGCACCTCCCAAACCCGTTACCTCCATCAACTAGGTGGAATTTGGGGGAGGGAGGATTTGTTATATAGAGTACTGTCTTGTATGCAAGTATATACAGTATTTCAGGGCGATATAAAAATGTGTACAGTGGAAGAAACAATTACATCATATAATTCAATACTGCTAAGGAACACACAGTCCAATAAAATTGGAAATTTGTATCAATTGACAGCACATGACCCATGATTTAAAATAAGTTATCAAGTCATTTTATAACTGAGTAGCATGCAAAATCCATACTCTGTATTATGTAACAAGTGCTGTTAAATTTGAAAACACATTAAGTAGGTGCAGATAAATGTTTAAGAAATAATGAGCTAGTATGCCATCCCATTTTTAGTGAAGAGTATAATCAATGGGTTATGATATTAAATATTTTAATTTATATTCAACAGAATAACTTTTTGTCTAATGATTAGGAGTAAACAGATCACAATTTTAAAACTGACAAATATTTAAAACAATTCTGTTAACCTCAGAGAGCAAGAAGCAATTAAAACAATGAACATAGAATACCCTTAAAAAAATTAAACGCTGTAACGACCATTCTTGTATTTCTCTAGTACTCTGCAACAAAAGAAACAAAAAAGAGAGGGGCAAGAGCATCAGATTTTTTTTAAAGCTTTGACGCAAAATACCTTTTCCCTTAAAAACCACCCCCCCCCCCCCCCCCCCCCCCCCCGGAAGACATGTTTCACTCTCTGTGTTGTGCACACAGATAGAACATCCTGTCTTCTGGCATTTTAATACCCCATGTGCGTTGCTAGAAACTGCCTCTACAAAAAGGTAGACTGTTCACCTTAGGGGGTTAACATTCTTCATATGAAGTTATCCTTCATATCCCATGGCTGTCAAGCAATCTAACAGGGTAAAACACATGGGAAACCTATCCAGTTAAGAGATTTTTGTCCCGACACATGTGACTTCCCCCTCCCATGACCATATTTGTGGCCCCAAGTCATTTGGTCTATCTTGAGTTCTTTTCAGGAGGGGGCTAGGTGGGGGAAGAAATGGAACACAGACCCCATTCCTTTAGACCCCATTCCTTTAAAATTAGAGAAAACAAATGCACTTGTTAATCTGATTGCTTAACAAATCTTGAACCATGCTTAGGCACTTTTAAAAATTCTGTTAGAATTCCCAGATAAACATACTGTAGGAATGGATATTTTTACATGAACATTAAATGGCACAAAATGCTTGCGTAGGTTATTTTTTATTTTAACATAATGCACAATGGTACTATTTAGAAAAGCCTAGGGGCTGAATTTTAACGGGAAAGGCGGGGGAGAGGGCTCCGAGGCGGTCGGGAAACCCGAGAGAACTGGGTTTCCTGCAGGATCTGCTGACTTTAATGGCATGGCCTGATTTGCATGGGAAGCCTCTGTTTCCCACCCACCGCCAGCCAGTCTGAGAGGCTGGCTTTGGGCGGGTAGGCCTGCGACACTAGGCCGCACAGAGGAGGGAGGGAGACCGAAGTCGGCCGGAGCAGCAAGGTGGGGGGGTCTCACCAGGATCGTGAGCCGGGAGCAGCACTGGAGTGGTGGGAGGGGTCTGCAGAAGACATGGGGCGATGGGCCGAAGGGTGGCCGGAGGAGCGGGTCTGAAAGGATCAGGGGCCGGGAGCAGCATGGGGAAGGCCGGAGGAGTCGGGGGGGGGGGGAATGGGAATTGGAGATCTCGTTGGGGGGTCTCCGATCACGGGGGCTTGGGTTTGGCAGGGACCCTGGATCCAGGTGGTAAGTTTAAGGCTGGATGCAGCAGTCCTTGCCTTGCCGTAGCTGCCGGATTTTATGAGTGTAAAACCCAACCAGCTACAGTTAAACACAAAATGGATGTTAAAGAAGAAGCTTCCAGCCTCATTATAATATTTAGATAGTAGAAATATAGAAGATAGGAGCAGGAGTAGGCCATTCAGCCCCTCGAGCCTGCTCCACCATTCAATGAGATCATGGCTGATCATCCAAACTCAGTACCCTGTCCCTGCCTTCTCCCCATATCCCTTGATCCCTTTAGCCTTAAGAAATATATCTAACTCCTTCTTGAATATATTTAATGAATTGGCCTCAACTGCCTTCTGTGGTAGCAAATTCCACAGGTTCACCACTCTCTGGATGAAGAAATTCCTCCTCATCTCTGTCCTAAATGGCTTACCCCTTATCTTTAGACCGTGACCCCTGGTTCTGGACTCCCCCGCCATCAGGAACATCCTTCCTGCATCTAGTCTGTCTAGTCCTGTTAGAATTTTATAAGTTTCAATGAGATCCCCTCTCATTCTTCTAAACTCCAGTGAGTATAAGCCCAATCGACCCAATCTCTCCTCATACGTCATTCCTGCCATCCCAGGTATCAGTCTGGTGAATCTTCGTTGCACTCCCTCCATGGCAAGAACTTCCTTCCTCAGATAAGGCGACCAAAACTGCACACAATACTCAAGGTGTGGTCTCACCAAGGCCCTGTACAACTGCAGCAAGATATCCTTGTTCCTGTACTCAAACCCTCTCGCTACGAAGGCCAACATACCATTTGCCTTCTTAACTGCCTGCTGCACCTGGATGCTTACTGCCTCCTGGCAACCCGTTAAAACCAGAAGTGGGCGGGTTGGAGGCTGGTTCAGGTCGGGATTCACATTTCTAACACTTTAATTACCCCTAAGCCTCCAACCCACCGTTCTTTTAAGGTTAAAATTCCCCCCTAGATTTCATTAATGACATTTTACTATGAAACATTTTACTATGAAACATGCAGTTTTACTGTAAAGTATAATTAGTTAACTCAAAAACCCAATTTCTTGTAGAACAAAGTTGAGAGACAAGGAAGGTGGAAAATTCGGTATGGAAAAACAACTTATTTTGTTACATTCTATACACCATTATCTAATTCTTCCAAAGTAGTATTTTTTTCTGCAAGAAAGAGAACAGGCCTGCTTCAAATTTAAAGCAGATGCCAGCCTAGCTTTGTGAGGATGTTGACAATAGTGTGATATCACTCTTGTAGCTGTCTCATAAATGTCAATGGAAATAATCAGGAGAGATGTAAAATGGGTTGCTGATTCACTATCGCCCATTTTACACCATCGCACAAAGTCGGGAACTTTAACTCAAAAAAAGGGTGGGTTTGGGAAGTTAAAGTGTTAAAAGTCTGAATCTCGACCCGAACCCGCCTCCAAATCGCCAACTTCCGGTTTTAACGGAGGCGGCCGGAGTGGGCAGCCAGCCTGCTCTCAGGAGGCGGGCCGTCCATTTAAATATTATAATGAGGCTGCTGTGCCTCAGATTTAACCTCCATTTTAAATTTAACTCTGGCTGGTTGGGTTTTGCAGGCCTCGTGAAACCCGCCAGCTAAAGTAAGTTGAGGACTGCTGGATCCAGGGACTCCAGTGTTTCTCGACTGCTTCGGAGTCCCCACGCTCCCAACCCGCCTCCTATTAAAATTCAGGACAAAAATGACCCCATAGAATCTTACAGCACAGAAGGAAGTCATTTGGCCCACCATGCCTGTGCCGGCTCTTTGAAAGAGCTATCTAATTAGTCCCACTCACCCGCTCTTCCACATTGCCCTGCAAATTTTTCCTTTTCAAGTATATATCCAATTCCATTAACCTTGAAACTGGTCTACAAAGTAATTATTGTTCCTCTATACTGTGTTCTTGGTAGTAAAGATCCTCCATTTGTATTCAAAATACTTTTTCAGGTAACCAGGATTTTGGTTCTCATTAGGGATATGGTCCGCTAATTGATAAACTGTTCTTTGATGACAGGTTTACCAAAAGTTTTATTTCCACAATGCCAAAGTGCTAATGCAGGCATTTAGTCTCGCCTTTCAATAAACAAGCTATCACTTAAAGGCTGGCCTAAGCAGAGTACCAAAATAATGATTAGCTACCTTCATAGGGGGTTTCACATTCTCAAAAGTAGGCATCCTCCAAATGCCAGTGATTTCTTAGAAGAGGTACATTCCAAAGTCAGAAAAAACACACGTGTACAACAGGGACAAAGTTCAACTTTGGAAGTGGCACAAAATGAACGGCAGCGGATCGACTGCCCATTATACACTTCAACCGATTTTCCTTTCCATTGTCTCTTTCAGATGTTTTGCTTTCATAATGTCAGGATGATGTCCACATGAACCCCCTCCCGCCCCCACTTCTGTATAGTATGAAGAGCACAGTCACGGAACTTGTTTGTTTTGACCCAATATTTAGGGGGGAAATGATGATAGTGATACATAATCCTAAATATTTCCCAGCAAGCGATTGAGTGGGAAGCAGGGTGGGACTTCAGTACATACAAGACACCTATGATTTGAAGAATTAAAAAAAACTACACAGGTTAGGCAGTCTTTCTTCCTTTTTTCATTCTGAAACCCTCAACACAATAGAAGGCTTGACAATTATTACACATGGAAGTTAGCTGCTTGCTCAGGAAATGACAACCTGGGATAATTTTTGAATTCGGCATCTAGGCGGTAATCTGAGAGTGGATTGGCTGCGCGCCCGCCCACTCTTTATAGTACAGGAAACTTTGGTTTATCCGGAGCTTATGTGTCCGGAATACTCGATCTAATGGCAAAAATCAGGAGCCGTTTTCTATATTTTTTTTAGTTCTCGTTGCTTTTTTTTCTCCCAGTCAAGCACTGCAAGGTCTGTAGCTATAGCAACAGCTTCAGCTACAGACGCTTGCAGCTGCAGCCGACTGTTTTGAAGCTGTTGCTAAGCAACAGGGTTTGTTGATTCACACGGAGCTTCTCAGTTCCGTATGTTTAAACATTAACTCTGGTATGTCCGGCACTTTTGATGTTACGGCACCAGCTTGGTCCCGTCAGTGCCGGATACCAGAAAGTTTCCTGTACTCATATTACACAGAGGTGGGGGGGGGTGGGGTGGTCATATGGACACTGTCCTGATATTACGAATGGAAAATACCTGAAAAAGAATTAAAATTGTGTGGATTCTATAAAAGGGTGGGAAATTCGATTTGGCAGATTACCGGCCAGGTGGTGAAGACGAAAATCTACCTCTCTGACTGTGACAATGGACCTGCTAAACTGAAGAACGTCCATGTTGGACAAATCAAAGCAATGGTTCTTTACAAATATATATGGATTATTCCATGTTGTAGCTTTGCAGTAATGTAAATCTGTTTTAAATTAGTGGATAAGGTAGCCATGAACCAAGCAGAATCTTGACTTCTGTTCTTAAATTAACAAACCTTGACCAAGGTTAGAGTTTAGAAAAAAACTTTGTCCCTCTCCAGGATAGTAGATATGTGGAACATACTCCCAAAGAAGGTAGTTGATTTGGGGTCAACGGGCATCTTTAAAAAGGACCTGGATTAATATCTCTAGGAAGAAGGATTAAGAGTTACAAAGATATTTAACAGTAGAACGAATTTTTTCCCCCAAGAGGAGCTGGGGAAGAAAATTGATATTCTCTAAAGGAGACTAACAGATGGTGCGGAGGGAAGACCGTGATAGAATAATCAAACATTTACTCTAGACAGAGCGGGCTAAATGGCCTTTTCTTGTCTCGATTTTCTTAATTCAATAAATCTTATACTGATCAATTCAAAGCTGTTAAACGAGCCAGCAAAGCTTAAAAGTTCAAAAGGATGATACATGAGTTTATGAAAAATGAGATATAATTCTATTGGAGGAATTAAAGAAGAGGATTATCATAAACAGAGAAATGAGGGAAACATCTGCAAAAGAACCACAGAAAAAGAGGCTTATGCTTGAAGGCAGAATGATCTTGGATGCAAGTGGAGGAATAAGAATTGTTGCAGATATTCCAAGCCTAGAGAAGTTTCTTAAGAGTGTTATAGCATAAAACATTATCAAAAAATCTTCTATATAATGATATAAGCACAATCAATTGATGATTTCCTGGAAGCTAGTAGCGTATTCACCACCAGAGCTGTTCTGAGGTTAGGCATCAATGGTGATGGTGTCCTTAAAAGGATATTCCACTCTTGTTTTGGAAAGACAAAATATTTGAAGGATATTGGAATGAAAAGCATTTTTGCAATGATTTATTTCAGGACTATTGCTGGGCAATTAAAATTATTGTGGCTCCTGACTTGAGCTCTTTACTATACCAATAAAAATATTTTTAATCCTACCTTACCCACTCTTCATCTTTGATCCTGAAGATTGGCAAAAGCATTCAAAAATCTTCCCCTATTATGGCATGAACATAGTCTTCAATCCCTATTCCTAGAACAAAAGGTTCTCAGTGTTTTTGCTGGGTAACTTTTCCTAAATTATCCTTGTCATTTGTTCGTGTTCTCTTCTCTCTATCCATACCATTTAGGGCAATTAGTTTGTCTATGATTCTATGGTGTTCTCTCTATCCACACCATTTAAAGGAATTAGTTTGTCTCCTCTTGGCTTCGATTTGCATCTTCATCTCTTGGTGTTCTGGCCAACAATCCTCCCTCAATCCACTCCATCAAAATCAGATTATCTGATCATTCATTCATTTTCTGTTTGTGGAACCTTGCTGGTCAAAAATAGGTTGCTGTGTTTGTTTACATAACAACAGTGACAGCACTTCAAAAGCAATCCATTGATTTTAAATGCAAATACTTTCTTTTCTTATTGAGGTTAAGTCCCTTCTTATCCTTCCTTTTCTGTCCCACTCTGCCATGCAGGACCTGCCTCCTGCAACTTCTGTGTTTGTACAAATCTAGTTCACTTTATTTTGAAGAATTCTTCTGCATTTTCTGATGTACAGCATGAAAGACCGTTATTCTGATAGAATACAACATATAATCTCTCCAAACTGCTTCTCTGAAAACTATACATGCACTCTCAAATGGATGTCATTCGGCCAAGTGCTTTGCCAATTGTCACTGTATAAGGAAATTCTTTTGCCTTTACTGGTTTCTTTTGGTAGCTGCCCACAACATGAGCTCTTTTCCGTACTAATTAGGAAAATAGAAAACAAATAGCCTCGGTTTGTCTTTATCCTTGAAGATTGAAGCCAGTGTCAGTATACCTTCTCCAGAATCGTTTTTTTATCTGATTTTATTTATATAATTATTTTCAGTATCCTGTTGGGTCAGTTCCCTTCATGTTCTTAGGTAATCCCAAAATTCTAAGATTTTTCAGTGATGTCTGTTGCCAGGTTGTTTATATCTTCCCAGTGAAATGATTTTGTCCCTTTCCTTAGGTAATCCAGTCAATCGCTGATATAATTGCTACTCCACACCTTCAGTGTATTGATCACATTTTGGTTGCTTTGCAACACTAATTTTTGTTGGTTAAATTTTCTCTGTTGCATCCTTCAATTATTCTCTTTAATCAGAGAGCTCTAATTTATGTCCTCTGGTTGTTGAAATTGGCTTGGATTTTTGCACTTTGCCTTCTTTTCAACTGTTTTAAGACATCCTCGGGCTGTTGTGCTTGCAAATTCATTCTCTAACTGGATGTCCCAATAAGGTCACTTTTTCCTAAAAATGTTGTCATTTTCTGATGGAGTTATATCATAAGATTGAGCAGTTTTGTCACAGTATTTTGAGTTCTTATATGCATTGGGGTTTCAAGGAACATTGATCTTCTGCATCTATCCCCAGTCTCCAGTACTTCCATGCCTGCTCTCCTTAGGGCCTTAGATTCAAACTATCATTACAGAATACCAGAGAACTCTTCCAGTTTTGCTTGATTACGAATTTGACTACAATGATGTCTGTCCACAGAAGTGCATTGTATTGAAAGCAGGTAACCAAATCACACTGAAGTCCAATTTACTTATGTGCTTGGTGAGGCCAAGTGCTCTGCAGACCCTGTTCCATATGTGCTCCTTCCAGGAATGCATTTGATGGTACCAGCAGCGCTGCTATAGATTATCTACCTTTCCACCACTGAGCAATGTCTGGGAAAACCATATCCTTCCAGTTACTGAGATGTGAAACAGAATTTTGAGACAGATTCGGACTGCACCAACAGAAGACTTTAGCCATTAGCTTCTAAAGTAAGCTTTTGCTGCAAATCTGTGACCTGACCCAAAAGATATCAGCTGCAAAATAATTGGTAGCTACAATATAAATGCACCCGTACACATTTTCTGTGTCTCCATATTTTTTGTGGAAACAATTATCATCTTTCAAATTTATGGCTATTTGCCATTCTTTAAATGTTTGCCAATATTAATAAGTAGTGACTTCAGAACAACTGCTTTCTGGGGTGCTTATTCAAATTTTTGATATCAGCAACTGATCTGAGTCACCTTGGCCTAGAAATTGGGTATAGCCCCGCTTGGGGCGTTAGAATTGGCGCAGCGCAAAGTTTATAGCCAGACGCAACTTATCGCCACCTGGTGCGATATTGGGTTGCATCGCCCCTAAAGGTGATTGAGGCGCAAATTCAGGCGTTACACGGGACTCCTAAGGCGCCAAACTTCCGGCGCAACCCAATATCGGAGCGGACGGGCGCAGCGCAGGTGCTCTCAATTACTGATGACCACGAGACTTCCAGTCGCCGGCCAGCTCTTAAAGGGGTGGGTCAGTCAGCTTCAGCATCCACACTCTGCGCCTTGCAGACCTCAGAATCGGCGCAGGCCCTTCTCTGGCGCTAAAAACTTGGGCCAGATGGAGAAGGTGAGACAGAGAGCAGAGCGCTTCACCAATGAGGCTCTGGAGCAATTGGTGGCCGCAGTGGAGCGCCGGCGAGATGTTCTCTTCCCAGACAATGGCAGGAGGCCGAATCATAAGGACTACAGACGAGCTTGGAGGGATGTATGCCAGAGGGTCAACTCCAGCAGCATGGTGACCAGGAGCCCTGTCCAATGCAGAAAGAAATTCAACGACCTCACTCGGGTCGTGAGGGTGAGTGTTGTTTCTGCAAACTTCTGCATCCCTTCATTTGCACCTGACTTTATGGCTACAGGGTGGGCTGTGCCCCATTGGCCATCCGCCAGCAAGCACCCATGGCCCTTTCTGGGCACACACATGCACATTTGACTCAGGGCATCATGTAAGGGTTCTTCCACCATGGGGGGCATGAGATGATCACTCAGGGCATCATGTAACATAACTTCCCCTCCTTTCCCCTGCAGTCCAAGCTGGCGAGGATTGGCAAAGACCAGCTTCGCACCGGTGGAGGTCCTCCACAAGTGATCACTCTCACGGATCTCGAGGAGAGAGTCCACCAGATTCTTGGAGGACGTCTGAGTGGTCCTGTAACCACTGCAGCTGCCGACCCCATTGTCGACAGCGATGGTAAGGTTCTCCCCTTTTACAACTGTCTCCTTCCACCTGTTCCCCCCGCCAGCATGCTTTCTCACTGTGGACCCATGTCATAGCCTTGCCGCAATCTGGCATCCCTTGCTGCCAAGCTGTCCTTTTGCTAAAGCCACTCTTCCACCTCCCTGCTTTCAGATGCTGCATCACCAGCTCGGGAGCCGGGCCCTCAAGCTGCCAGTGCCTCCAAAGGCTCAATGAGAAAATTACTGTCCAACAGAAGGTCAGCAACTCTCTCCAGCAACGATCAGAATGGCCAGCCCAAATGGCTGCAGCTTTTATACTAGTGCGGTCCCCTTTAAATAGCGCCCCCCGAGTCCGAGAAGGGCCTGGGAACGCTCCATCCAACTGTCACTAATAGCGCCAGGTGGAAAGGTTGCGGGCGCCACCGAATATCCGGTCTGGGGCGCCAAAAAGGCGTTGCACACTGAAATGATGTCATGATCTGCCTGCGCCCGCGGGCGAGCGCAAAGAGTTAGCGCCGGCGCTAAAAGGATACTCAATATGGGAGGTGGCGCTATATTCACTGCGCCCGCCCAAAAATTGGGTAACGCCCCAATTCTCAGGCTCTTTTGGCGCTACCAACCGAATTTCTAGGCCCTTATGTTTTTTCTCGGCTTTATAGCAGTCTCTTAACAAAACATTGCCCTCATTTAATAATGGCATGAAAGGAGACAATTACACTATACATGTTGGATTTTTCTAGTGAGGGATGAAGGAAGGAACCCTTTCAAGAAAGGGAGTTAACTCTAGTAATTCATCGGTGGTGATCTGTCACTGTTGACTTAGAAAATTGAGCAGTACTCCTCCATACTGTGCCATATTGATGCATCATCATTATATATAAGTTGAAGTATTGCAATGCGTCTTCCAGTAACCGTGGACCTGAATGTTCGTGCTTGAACTCTGCAGAGTATTTTTGCGGCTACAGAGAAACACTGTTTGGCTATCTTTCACATTACTTTGGAGGAAAGCGCTTCAAAATAAGACCTGAAATAGCATTTATTAGCTGTGATATCAGTTTATACTTGGTAATTCGGAACTCATTCACTGTCTCAGTTGGTAAAAGCAGCATGTAACTTGAGTCACTTAGACTAGAGCTTGCAAAGTTTAATTCCCAATCTGTGCTGAGCTAACTAATCTCATTGAGGATGGAAATAAGGGTTCTACAATTAGCATCAGCATTCCTTGGGTACGGTTCCTGATCCTGATGGATATCCAGTGATCCTTTATGGAAAGTACGCATGTGTGGCCAATGGTGGAAGATGGAATCAGTCTGGGCTGTGATTTCCCTTATGGTGAAAAGGATTGCTAACTCTTGCTATTTAAACTCACACTAGAAAAACAAGTTGGCATCAATGAAGGTTCAGTCTATAATGCTGTCTTTTGAGATAAGAAGCCATTTATATATAAGTATGTAAAAAGAAAAAGATTAGTGAAGACAAATGTAGGTCCCTTAGTCAGAAACGGGAGAATTTATAATGGGGAACAAGGAAATGGCAGAGCAATTAAACAAATACTTTGGTTCTGTCTTCACGGAAGAGGACACAAATAACTTCCCAGAAATGCTAGGGAACCAAGGGTCTAGTGAGAAGGAGGAATTAAAGGAAATTAGTATTATAAAAAAATAGTGCTGGAGAAATTAATGGGACTGAAAGCTGATAAATCCCCAGGGCCTGATAATCTGCATCCCAGAGTACGAAAAGAGGTAGCCATGGAAATAGTGGATGCATTGGTTGTCATCTTCCAAAATTATATAGATTATTATGGAACAGTTCCTGCAGATTGGAGGGTGGCAAATGTAACCCCACTATTTAAAAAAGGAGGGAGAGAAAACAGGGAACTACAGACCGGTTAGCGTAACATCAGTAGTAGGGAAAATGCTAGAGCCTATTATAAAGGATGTGATAACAGGACACTTAGAAAATATCAACGGGATTAGACAAAGTCAACATGGATTTATGAAAAGGAAATCGTGTTTGACAAACCTACTGGAGTTTTTTGAGGATGTAACTGGTAGAATAGATAAGGGAGAACCAGTGGATGTGGTGTATTTGGATTTTCAATTATCACTGATTCGGATAAGGGAACTAAATGTCATATTTCCAAGTTTGCTGACGACACAAAACTAGGTGGGATTGTGAGTTGTGAGGAGGATGCAAAGAGGCTTCAAGGCGATTTAGACAAGTTGAGTGAGTTGGCAAATACATGGTAGATGCAGTATAACGTGGATAAATGTGAAGTTATCCACTTCGGTAGGAAAAACAGAAAGTTAGAGTATTATTTAAATGGTGCTAGATTGGGAAATGCTGATGTACAAAGGGACCTGGGTGTCCTTGTACACCAGTCACTGAAAGCAAACATGCAGGTGCAGCAAGCAGTTAGGAAGGCAAATGGTATGTTGGCCTTCATTGCAAGAGGATTTGAGTACAGAAGCAAGGATGTCTTACTACAGTTGTACAGGGCCTTGGTGAGACCACACCTGGAGTATTGTGTGCATTTCTAGTCTCCTTACCCAAGAAAGGATATATTTGCCATATTTGCCATAGAGGGAGTGCAGCGAAGGTTCACCAGACTGATTCCTGGGATGGCAGGACTGTCGTATGAGGAGAGATTGGGTCGACTAGGCCTGTATTCACTAGAGCTTAGAAGAATGAGAGCGGATCTCATTGAAATGCATAAAATTCTGACAGGGCTAGACAGACTGGATGCAGGGAGGATGTTTCCCCTGGCTGGGGGGTCTAGAACGAGGGGTCACAGTCTCAGGATACGGGGTAGGACATTTAGGACTGAGATGAGGAGAAATTTCTTCACTCAGAGGGTGGTGAACCTGTGGAATTCTCTACCACAGAAGGCTGTAGAGGCCAAGTCACTGAATATATTCAAACAGGAGATAGATAGATTTCTAGACACAAAAGGCATCAAGTGGTATGTGGAGAGAGCAGGAATATGGTATTGATAGAGGATCAGCCATGATCATATTGAATGGCGGAGTAGGCTCGAAGGGCCGAATGGCCTACTCCTGCTCCTATTTTTCTATGTTTCTATTTCTAAAGTTGGGCCTGTTTGGAAAAGAACATTGTTTGAATAACTGACTGAACAACCACATCGAAGACATCATAGATCCCCTTCATCTGCTATTCATATTAAATTCTCAGCAAGGGAGTTCTATCTCAGAAATTATAGTACAGAAGAAGGCCATTAAGCCCATTATACCATTTCCACTGTGAGCTGTCCAACTGGAGCTATCTACTCTAATCCCATTTTCGGGCACTATTCATCAGCATCATTGATGGGTCTCTCATATGATTCTTGGTTTGTTTAAAAGGGATAGTCGAAGCCAAGTAAACTTGTTTATCTCTGCAGGATGTTAGTCATGGCAGCCCCCATCTAGAGGGAGCTCATGATTTGTTACTTGCCAGCATTGTGGTGGCCATGGCTTGTGTATCTTCTTCCTTCTGCAGCAGGTCTATTTTATATCTTTAGGCAGGAGTCTCTGATCAATTGGGGTATATGCTTTGGTTTAAAACCAAGACAATTTCTATTACATTAGATGTACAGACCATTTCCACCGACTTGTCAGTAACTGGCTCTGGGGCCCTCAAGCTCTTTTAATAGCTTGTAATAGCATTACAGCCTCACACTGATAAATCTGTTGCTACCTCCATCGCAGAAGAATTTGCTTCTGTTTCCCTTAATGTATTGTGGTCCAATAAATTTGGCAATGGATGAGGATTGTAAACATTCGCACAGAATTTAAAAAGTTTTAGCAAGTTTTAGAAAAAAAAACTATGGTGCTGGACTTCTAAAAGCCCAGCCAAATTTGTACTGGACCAAGAAAGTGTGTAGGGAACATAATGAATAGCTGCTGAAAAGTCTAATATTCCTTGGTGGTTCCTCTGCCGGTGGGGAGGAGGGAATGATGGAGGGTTGGCAGGAAAAGTGCACATGAAAGGATGAATGAATATGCTGGGATTTTACTTGATTACCTTTGGAGAACAAGGATATTTATGCAGAGGATCCTTCAGTAGATCAACTGCATAAGGGGGAATGTACATGATCAATGGCTTGATGGGCCAAATTCTCATTACATGCTTTTTTATGTTCTTTCTTGGGTGGTAATGTCTCGTGTTGGTGTATTAGCATGTTGTGCCCCAAAGGAGGAAAAGAGATTCACCTGTGTAATTTCTCAATGGGGACTTTCTGATTTCACTTGGGCATTCCTTGTGCATGTAGCTGGGAATGGAGCCCAAAAGAACATGAATGATATTTTACAAAGAAAAAACAAGATGGTAGGATTGTGGAATTTATGTCAAATATAAATTTCCAATTCCTGAATGTATTGGGGGTAATTTTAATGTTTTGTGAAGGCGGAAAATTGGCGGTAACGAATCAGCCACCTGTTATACACTGCAGCCCGTTTTCCTTTCCATTGACTTCAATAGAAAAGAAAATTGGGTTGGTGTACAGTGGGCAGCCGATCCACTACTGCTGGCTTTCTGCCCCCGTTGAAAGTGAAAATTACCCCATTATCTTTGTATTTTCAATCATAGTAGTAATCACATTATATATTGATTGTTATTCATGTTTCTATTACCTAAATATATGCACCTGTAATTTTGGCTGGGGTTCTCTTGGGGGAGATCAGTGGTACCTTCAGAGAACTGGCGTAAATGGCTAAAAATGATCATTACTCTAACTCCCACCATAGTTTCAGCAGGAGAGTCAGAGAACCCTGTGGAAATTCAGGGCCTTGCTGTTTAGAACTTAAAACACACAAATAAATCAGAACTATATAATTTAGCATATTGAACTAAATTTGACAAAATTGAAAAATGTTGCTTGGACCTGTCTCAACAGAAGTGCTGGGTCTGTACACTTCATTGTATGTTTAAGGCCCAAACTAACCTGTTATTTTATCTCGAACAAGTTTGCATGATTCTATTTCACCGATGCTCCCAAACAAACTTCTGAATTCTTCCTGTGTCATGTTTTGGGGAAGATAGTTGACTATGAGGTTGGTTTTGCTGTCATCTGTAGGAGCCCCTGTCTGCATAGGTGATGGGCAGTTTCTACTGTTGCTTGAAGGACCATTGGGTGTGTTGGACGTAGGGCCATTTGACACCTGAGGTTCCATGGTGCTGATTATCTAAGAGAATGTAAAGTCAGTATTAGAATTCCATGCATGATTACAAGGGAATAAACACCCTTCCAATAGTCAGACATGCCTGTCAGTATAGAATATGCAACTTTGATTCAACTCCTTTAAAAATCACAAAGATACTAATTGTAATTTCACTAGAATAATACTCGAGAACATTAAATATAGAAATCAAACATGACGACACACTCCTGAATCATAGTCAATTACATATTCTGTCACAAAAGCAAAATACTGCAGATGCTGGAAATTTGAAATAAAATCAGAAAATGCTGGAAATACTCAGCAGGTCGGGCAGCACCTGTAGAGAGAGAAACAGAGTTAATGTTTCAGGTCGATGACCCTTCATCAGAACTCTGACGAAGGATCCTCAACCTGAAACGTCCTCGGCCTGAAACGTTGACTCTGTTTCTCTCTCTACAGATGCTGCCTGATCTGCTGAGTATTTCCTGCATTTTCTGTTTTTATTACATATTCTGTCAGCTGGGCGGTCACATCTGTTAGCTTTAGACAAACTCTTAGGCCTAGAAATTCGATTAGGCCGGTGCCACTGCGGGTTGAAGTTAACAGCCGCCTGCAAAAAAAAGCATAGGCAGCACTGGTATTTTGGTGCAGTCTGCTGATTAGGCCGGTGCCACTGCGGGTTGAAGTTAACAGCCGCCTGCAAAAAAAAGCATAGGCAGCACTGGTATTTTGGTGCAGTCTGCTGATTTAAATTAGCACAGCGCAAAACCTGCCTTGTATCGCATAGTTTTGGGCAGTAGTCTCAGCAGGAAGCCCAATGTAGCTTGGCCGTAGCGTCCCTGGAGCGAGGCAGCATTCTCTTACAGCTAGCCTGTCATTTTAGAAAGCAGTGTCGATCTCTTAAAGGGGAACTGCCCTCTAAAATGAAAAAAATAAAAATAATTTAAAAATAGGCAGTCTTTAGCCCTTAAAGTTCAACTGAAAAAAACCCATTAAAAACAATTCTGAAATGGCAGTCTTCAGCTCTTAAAGCTGAAATGTCTTCCACACGTAAGAAAAATGGTAGATGTGATTCAGCACGAACACAAATGGCTTAACAAGCCAGGGAAGGGGCACCCAGGGTCTCGCACGCAGCATTCCAGCTTTGTGCAGAGGGTTAACACTGCAAGAGAGGTCCTCTACGCACGGGGGGGCCAGGAAGCCCTCCAGAAAGAACTATGTGGGACCAGATCACCGAGGCCGTCACTGCCAGCAGTGTTGCCCCCAGGACCTGGCTCCAGTGCCCAAAGAAGTTTCATGAGCTAAGACCAGTGGTCAAGGTCAGTGAATGCATCTTCAAAAGCCGCCTACTACTAAATGCACCACTAGCCTCACACACTGCTCAATGCACAACCCCCCACCCCCATTACTCAGCTACCAAACACAAGCCACACCTCCAATTCCTAGCTTCACCTCACCCCCTCGGAGGAGATGGTGCTGGCCATTCTTGGCACGGGCATGGCTGAAAGAATACAAGATGCTGGTATCCTCATACATTATCCTCCTTCTCACATCCCACTTCCACCTCATCCCACGATATCTTCTAACTTACAAGGTGCACATGGTATGCAGCTCTTGCTTTTCCGTCCTCCCCTCACCACAACTCTACCCTTGTGCCGTCCTCATTTCAGACACCCAAGAAATACAGCCTGCTCAGCCAGTGGTTGACCAAAAAGAGGGAGAGGAGAGTGAAGAAGAAACAACTCGATTTGACTCCCAGCCACCAGCTCCTCGAGGTCGGCCTGCACGGCCACCTGCAGTGTCCCCCACTGAAGTCCAGCAGCCTTCCACCAGCCATTCTGCAGCCGGAATCCCTGGCCCAAGACCGCACAAAGTGGTGGCGCCGAACACCTCGAGTCTCTTTGCCGGGAGCAAGCGGAAGCCAAGCGCAAACAGTGGAAGGAGCGCACATCAACCCAAGCACCCACCCACCTGCCCCTTCAACCACCGTCTGCCCCACCTGTGACAGAGACTGTAGGTCCCGTATTGGACTCATCAGTCACCTGAGAACTCATTTTTAGTGTGGAAGCAAGTCATCCTCGGTTCCGAGGGACTGCCTAAGAAGAAGGGGTAGCACTGCGTGACATCACTGGGATAGGCAAAGGCACTTGCAAGACAGTCACTAAGGGACTGCACAAGGGTGATTTGTTGATTTCTTGATGTCATACTGGATGCATATATGGATAAAGTTGGATCGGAAAGTTTGCTTTGTGATGGCTTTTATTTCAGCATTGTGGCCAAGAGGATGTGATGGTCAATAACAGAGGGAAGGCAAGGTGTGGGACAAATGTTGAAAGGGGAATTGGGGTTGTGGTCACTGGTACCGCAAGCGGATGATTCCATCCTGGATATCCCGGCCAAAAAGGGGCTGTCTGGGTTGCACCCTTCCTTCTACCTCCTCCTCTTCTGCGTCTTCCTCTTCTGTAAACCTATCTTAGACCTTCTTGTATTCTCTCTTAGTCTGACCCCACCTAATACCGTACTATTTCTTACTCTAGTGCTATCTGTCTCTCCCAATCCTTTGTGCACCTTGTTTCTAATGCTACAACCTGGTGCCCACCCCCCTGCCAAATTAGTTTAAACCCTCTTCTGCGTCTTCCTCTTCTGTGTCTTCCTCTTCCCTCTGTGAGCGGATGCTGGAATTCTGAAATAAAAGCAGAAAATACTGGAAATACTCAGCAGCATCTCAACCGGAGACGTTAACTCTGTTTCTCTGTCCATGGATGCTGCCTGATCTGTTGAGTATTTCCAGCATTTTCTGTCTTCTCAGCTACAAGATGCACTGCAGCAACTCGCCAAGGCTTCTTCGGCAGCACCTCACAAACCTGCGACCTCTACCACCTAGAAGGACAAGGGCAGCAGGCGCATGGGGACACCAGCAAGTTACACACCATCCTGACTGGAAGTATATCGCCGTTCCTTCATTGTCGCTGGGTCAAAATCCTGGAACTCCCTACCTATGAGAGTACCTTCACCACATAGACTGCAGCGGTTCAAGGCGGCGGCTCACCACCACCTTCTCAAGGGCAATTAGGGATGGGCAATAAATGCTGGCCTTGCCAGTGACGCCCACATCCCAAGAACACATTTAAAAAAAAGATGCCTTCCTTTACCATCTGAAGCCTTGCAAGTGTCCAGCAGCACTCCCTGCATACTTTAAAAACGTTAAACATCTATTGCACCAAGCCACTACTTGAATAAAATATTTTAAAAATGTCCAAAAGCTTAAATTCAAACTTACCTGAAAGATGTGTGTGTCCTTTTAAGAAGTGTTGACAGCGTTTCTGCAGGGCTCCTGGGACACTGGGATCGGTTCTGGGGGAGATGGGACCTGTACAGGCCGGACGGGTTGCACCTCAACAGAGCTGGGACCAATGTCCTCGCGGGGGGTTTGCTAGTGCTGTTGGGGAGGGTTTAAACTAATTTGGCAGGGGGATGGGCACCAGGATGTAGCATTAGAAACAAGGTGCACAAAGGATTAGGAGAGACAGATAGCACTAGAGTAAGAAATAGTACAGTATTAGGTGGGGTCAGACTAAGAGAGAATACAAGAAGTTCTAAGATAGGTTTACAGTGCATGTGTGTGAATGTACCAAGGTTGGTGAGCTGCAGGTGCAAATAGACACACGGGAATATGATGTTGTGGCGATAATGGAGACCTGGCTCAAAAAAGGGCAGGATTGGGTACTAAATATTCCTGGATAGAAGGTGTTCAGGAAAGATAGGGAAGGAAAGGAAGGAGGTGGGGTGGCTGTATTGATTAAAGAGAATACTACAGTGCTGGAGAGAGAGGATGTCCTGGAGGAGTCAAGGACAGAATCTATTTGGTTAGAGTTGAGAAACAATAGAGGTGCCATTACACTACTAATCTATAGGCCACCAAGTAGTGGGAAGGATATAGAGGAGCAAATTTGCAGGGAAATTACAGAGAGGTGCAAGAACAACAAAGTAGTGATAAGGGGCGACTTCAATTATCCTAATATAGACTGGGATAGTAATAATGTAAAGGGCAGAGAGGGGGAAGAGTTTCTGAAGTGTGTTTAGGTGAACTTTCTTGATCAGTACGTTTCCGGCCCAACGAGGAAGGAGGCATTGCTGGGTCTGGTTCTGAGGAATGAAGTGGGTCAAGTAGAGAAAGTGTCAGAAGGGGAACATTTAGGGAACAGTGATCACAGTATCATAAGGTTTAGATTAGCTATGGAAAAGGACAGGGAGCAATCTAGAATAAAAATACTTAATTGGAGGAAGGCCAATTTCAGTGGGTTAAGAATGGTTCTGGCCCAACCAAAGATTGGCAGGCAAAACTGTAATCAAACAATGGGCTGCCTTTAAAGAGGAGATGGTTCGGGTACAGTCGAGGTACATGCCCACGAGGGGTAAAGGTAGGACAACCAAAGCCAGAGCTTCCTGGATGGCGAAAGAGATAGTGAGTAAGATGAAGCAGAAAAAGGGGGCCTATGACAGATGTCAGGTTGAGAAAGAAGTGAGAATCAGGCTGAACCTAGAAAGTTCAGAGGGGAAGTGAAAAAGGAAATAAGAGGGGCAAAGAGAGAGTATGAGAATAGAATGGCAACTAACATAAAAGGGAATCCAAAAGTCTTCTATAGGCATATAAATAGTAAACAGGTAGTAAGAGGAGGGGTGGGGCTGATTAGGAACCAATATGGAGACCTACATATGGAGGAAGATGGCATGGCTGAGGTACTAAATGAGTACTTTGCATCTGTCTTTACCAAGGAAGAAGATGCTGCCAAAGTCATAATGAAAGAGGAGGTAGTTGAGATACTGGATGGGATAAAAATTGATAAAGAGGAGGTACTAGAAAGGCCGGCTGTATTTAAAGTAGATAAGTCACCAGGACCGGATGGGATGCATCCTAGGATACCGAGGGAAGTAAAGGTGGAAATTGCGGAGGTACTGGCCATAATCTTCCAATCCTCCGTGGATACTGGGGTGGTGCCAGAGGACTGGAGATTTGCAAATGTTACGCCCTTATTCAAAAAAGGGTGTAAGGATAAACCCAGCAACTACAGGCCAGTCAGTTTAACCTCGGTAGTGAGGAAGCTTTTAGAAGTGATAATCCGGGACAAAATTAGCAGTCACTTGGACAAGTGCGGATTAATTACATGAAAGCCAGCACGGATTTGTTAAAGGCAAATCGTGTTTGACTAACTTGATTGAGTTTTTTGATGAGGTAACAGAAAGGGTTGATGAGGGCAATGCGGTTGATGTGGTGTACATGGACTCCCAAAAGGCATCTGATAAAGTAACACATAATAGGCTTGCCAGCAAAGTTGAAGCCCATGGAATAAAAGGGAGAGTGGCAGCATGGATACGAAATTGGCCAAGTGACTGGGAACAGAAAGTAGTGGTGAGTGGCTGTTTATCGGACCGGAGGAAGGTACACAGTGGTGTTCCCCAGGGGTCGGTCCTAGGACCACTGCTTTTCTTGATATATATTAATGACTTAGATTTGGGTGTACAGGGCACAATTTCAAAATTTGCAGATGACACAAAACTTGGAAGTATAGTGAACAGTGAGGAGGATAGTGATGGACTTCAAGAGGACATAGACAGGCTGGTGGAATGGACAGATAGGTGGCAGATGAAATTTAAGGCAGAAAAGTGCGAAGTGATACATTTTGGTAGGAAGAACGAGGAGAGTCAATATAAACTAAAGGGTACAATCCTAAAGGGGGTGCATGAACAGAGAGACCTGGGGGTATATGTGCACAAATCGTTGAAGGTGGCAGGGCAGGTTGAGAAAGCGGTTAAAAAAAGCATACGGGATCCTGGGCTTTATAAATGGAGACATAGAATACAAAAGCAAGGAAGTTATGATGAACCTTTATAAAACACTGGTTCGGTCTCAACTGGAGTATTGTGTCCAATTCTGGACACTGCACTTTAGGAAGGATGTGAAGGTCAGAGAGGGTGCAGAAAAGATTTACGAGAATGGTTCCAGGGATGAGGGACTTCAGTTATGTGGATAGACCAGAGAAGCTGAGGCTGTTCCCCTTAGAGCAGAGAAGTTTGAGGATATTTGATAGAGGTGTTCAAAATCATGAGGGGTCTAGACAGAGTAGATAAAGAGAAACTGTTCCCATTGGTAGAAGGGTCGAGAACCAGAGGACACAGATTTAAGGTGATTAGCAGAAGAACCAAAGGCGACATGATGAAAAACATTTTTACACAGCGAGTGGTTAGGATCTGAAACGCACTGCCTGAAAGGGTGGTGGAGGCAGATTTAATCGTGGCTTTCAAAAGGGAATTGGTAAGTACCTGAAGGACAAAATAATTAAGGGCTACGGGGAAAGGGCGGGGGAGTGGTACTAGTTGAAGTGCTCTTGCAGAGACCTGGCACGGTATGACAGGCCGAATGGCCTCCTTCTGTGCTGTAACCATTCTATGATTCATGCATGCTTTTCTGTGCGTGGTTAGGACCCAGCGTAATGGTAAGCAAAAACGTCCAAATTATCAGTCATGGCGTCAAATCACATGTTGCACGTCGACTGACATCACGATCTGCTAATTTAGAGTTCAGAAGCCAGCGCTGTCAACGGCAGTGCTCTGGTCCTTCCCAAAATGGCGGCTGCCATGTCCCATGCCGGAAATGGGCGGAAGCTAGGTGGCTGCCATTTTTTCAACAAAACCAGCCTTAACAGCCAGCGCTACACCAGGGAATTTCTAGGCTTTAGAATCCATCATTTGAGATAAACATAACACGCCTTTAGAAATGCATGGGTTAATCAAAGACAGCCAGCATGGATTTGTTAAATGCAAGTAGTGTTTGACAAATTTAAGAGTTTTTTATGAAGAAGAGTATTGGATAGATAAAGCAGATGTGTCGTATATGAATTCTCAGAAGATGTTCAATAGGGTGCCTGAAAGCAGATTTTTAGGTTAAAAATTAGCATATGGTACAAGAAGTGTAGCAGCATGGATAGAAAGTTAGTTGATGGACAGGAAACAAAGGGTTAAGGTAAACGGGTGCTGCTCAGATTGGAGACGGGTTGGCAGTGTTGTACCGCAGAGGTCAATACTGAGCGCATTTTTACTCTTAGTATTTATAGATGGCTTGAACTTGGGCATAAGGAACAGAATCTTTGGGGTCGATTTTAACTCGGCTGCGGGCAATTGTCGGGTTCCCCGAATTTCATGATTCCCACACGAATCTAAATGGATGTGTGAGATTGATGCAATTTTAACTCAATTGGCCAATTATTTCCAACGTGTGGGAAGCCTTTGCAAATGGGTTTTTCATGACTGCAAGTCCCCTCCGATGACATCATCATTGCTGCTGCATTTAAGGTCCACAGCAAGCCTTGCTTCCTCTGCAGGCTTCCAAGCTTTCCCATTATGATGGCACAGAAGCTTGCAGGAACAATGGCCAGCGGGAGGACAGGAGCTGCGCCTAAATTTGATGAGGCATCATGGCAGGCATTGTTGGATGGGGCTAGGACCCACAGGGAGGTCCTGATCCCTTCTTCAGGGAGGAAGAGGCCTCCCAGTCAGACCAAGGCTGTGTGGCTACAGGTGGCTGGGGAAGTCAACTCCTTGGGGCTCACACGGCGCACCTGGATGCAGTGCAGGAAAAGATTCCATGACCTTCATCGCACTGGAAAAGTAAGTATGAAATTTCCATCACCCTCAATCTGATCCCCATTGCCTTTCCTCACCAGCACTCAGCTTTAGCAATCTCTTCCTCCACATCCCACTTGACACTCACATCCATGCACCCTTAGCCATTCCCTCTCTCTCTATGCTCACATTCACCTAACTATTCGACCATGCAGCCCTCACACTCCCTCTCACTCTGATGCTTTGAACACAACTGACAACACACAGGGAGGGCCCTTGGTCTTGCAACCTCACTCCATCTTTGTCTCCTAAGTATCTTTGCTATGCAATCTCTACACTCACTCCTTCATTCTCACTCAACCTCCTTGTCTCCCTCATTGCAGGAGAAGAGAGCTCACAACAGGAGAGAGCGAGCCAGGACAGGAGGGGCACCCTCATTAGCCCAGCTCACCCCCTGGGAGGAAGCCGTCCTGGAGATTGTCGGGGCTGATACAGATGCGGAAGTTGGGGAAGGACACACAGGTGCATCCCCGCAAGCTGGTGACAGAATAGTTTTCCATCTCTCTCATTATCAGCGACTCATGCAATGTCAATGATTCTGAAGCTACATCATATGGACTTATGATCATCTGCAAAATGCAATGTGCATGTAACCTTGGCATCATATCTCTAACTTTTTCATTGACTCCCCCACAGGACCAGAGAGGCCCCCGTCCCCACTGTGCAGGAGGAAGAGCCTGAGATTCCAGACTCCTCAGAGGAATCTGCAACCTCTGAGGGCGCGGCGTCAGCAGAAATAAGCGCATCCAGCACCAGCGCAGACACTCATACCTCGGGGGGACCTTCGGGACATAGAGTAGTGTTGTCACCTGGTGTATCACATCTCACAAGTGAGCATCAGCAGATTGTGGAGACAGGTTCAGCAGTGCAGAGCCCTCGTCGGAGGGTGCAGGATTCTGCCAGCTCGGCTCAGCTGCATGTCGACCCTCTGCCTCTGGGTCCATCCATAAGATCAGAGGTGATGGAACTCCATGCACAGATGCAGGAGTCTCTGGCAGGTTTTGTCTCCGGGGTCGCTGCGAGTGTGTCGCGAAAGTCGGAGCCGCCTTTGGCACTGCTGCTCAGTCATGTTGAGGTAGCTGACCCTGTGTCTGTAGACCCTGTTTCGGGGGTATCTCCTGCGCCAACGGGCTTCCATGCGCTGGCCTGTGCTGCCTCAGGTGGGTGAGCAGCAGCCTATCGCTCCTGCTGCTGCTGCTGTTGTTCCTGGTTCTGCTGCTGCCGCGCCTGGTGCTCGAGCTCCTCTAATGCCAAGAAGGGAAGGAGAAAAATGGCTCCCATGCTTCTGGCATATGCCTCCACTGAGGAAGTGCTGAGTGAGGGTGGCGAGAGGGGTTTCCCAGGAGTTCACACTGGAGATGTGTGTGAGGCTCCAACCTTCCACAGGTGTGGTTAAGCCTGGTAAAAGTTGCCCCAGGCCTCAAACAACAAAGTCCTGCCACCTGCAAATGATGACTGATCAAATCTCCTCTTTAATGGTTGACCTGCAGCTGATAGTCAGTAAGCCAATAGTGCTCACGCCAGGTTTCACAGGCGTGATCCCCACCAGGTGTGTTTTACGTGGGAAAAGGGTTAAAAATGCAAGGGCCTGTTAAAATGGGATTATAAAGGCCAATTATTGCTGATTAAGGGCCTTAAAGACCATTCGGGACCATCAGACATGCCTGGGTTAAAATGGCTCGGGGTCGAGAACCAGGCGGGAGGTGTCCCGACCCCCAGTTTTTGCGATTTTAACCCCCCACATGCCTCAAAGCCCGCCTCACGGCTGAGTTAAAATCAACCCCTTTAAATGTGTTGACGGCACAAAAGTAGGGGATTACGCAAACAGTGAGGAGAACTGTAAAAGACTTAAGGTGGACAAAGGTTAGTCGAATGGATAAACAGGGGAAGGTGCAATTTAACATGGGTAAGTGTAGGGTTATACATTTTGGGAGAAAAGAAAACAAGGGGAGTAGACGCTCAATGGAAAGACACTGAAGGGTGCAAATGAACAGAGACCTAGGGGTTCAAATATATATGCAGTGAATATCTTGGGGGTTCTCCTGATTGGGTGCCGTAACTTCAGTGGAAATCCTGGATACTTGCATAAACAGGGTTTCCAACGATCTTCCGCTGAAGTTATGGCGGCTGTTCAGGAACCCCCGAAGGCAAGTCCCAGCGATAATTTGTTGCAAGCATGAGTGCAGGTAGATAAAGCCATAAAAAACTCAACAGCATTCTTGATTTTACAAATAAAGACATAGTATGCAGGAGTAACCAAATAATGATGAATTTATATAAAACTTTGGTTAGGCCACAGTTGGAGTACTGAAAGCAGTTTTGGGCACCCCATTGTAACAAACACATTAGGAGTGTAGAGACTGTAAGGCTTATTCACCAAAATGATGCCAGGGATGGGAAACTATGGGCTGAATTTTAATGGGGAAGATGGGTTTGTGGGGGGGAGGGAGCGGGTGGTGCTCCGAAGTGGCTGGGAAACCTGGGAGAATGGGTTTCCCACATGCCCTGCTGATTTTAATGGCAGGGCCTGATTTGCATGCGAAGCCTCCGTTTCCCAACCGCAGCCAGCCAGATTGAGAGGCTGGCTGGCTCCGGCCGGGTCGGCCTGCGGCACTGGGCCGCAGAGAGGAGGGAGGGATTGTGTGGGGGACGGCCGGAGGAGCAGGTGGGTGGGGTGTTGGAAACGATATGGGGCCGGGCCTAGCACGGAGGGGGGTCTGAAGAGATCAAGGGCTGGAGGAGCAGGAGGGGTGAGGAGTGTCAGCAAAGATCGGTGGTCGGAGGAGCGGGGGGAGATGACATCAGAGGGCCAGAGGAGCATTGGGGGAGCGGGGGGGGGGGAATCGGAAATCAGAGGCCAGCAAGGGGGGGGGGGGGGGCAGTGTAAAGGCAATTACCTCCTGGATCTAGCAGCCCTCGCCTTACATTAGCTGGCGGGTTTCACGAGGCATAATAAAGTTAAATTCAAAATGGAGGTTAAAGCAGATTTTTTTAGCACTTTAACTTCCCACATGCCCCCAACCCACCTGTTTTGTTAGTTATGGGGGGAATTTTAACCTAAGAGGAGAGACTTGAGAAACTGGTACAGGAAACTCTCGATTTACCAGCACCTAAATAACTGGAGATCTCTGTTAACCGGCAAAATTCAGGAGTAGGTTCAGTTAAGTTTTATTTCATATTAGTGGGAGTTCCTGGATTTGTGGCTGTGTAACTGGGGCTCCTACACTTGTTGCTAAGCAACAGGAATGCTTGGTCTGTGGCTGGAGTTCCTGCACATGTTGCTAAGCAACAGGGAAGCCTGGATTTGTTGCTGTGTACGGAGCTCTCGTACCTTTTAACTATACCTCTCTGTAATCCGGACTTTGATAAACCGGCACCACACTAGTCCCGTCGGTGCCGGATAATAAAGAGTTTCCTGTACTATTATCACTGGCGCATAGATGGCTAAGAGGAAATTAATAGTTAAAAACAAAATTATGCAGGGCTTTGATAGGTTGAACAAGGAGAAATTATTTCCTCTGGTTGGGGAGTTACTGACTAATGTCCTTCAGGGAAGGAAACCTGCCACACCTACATGGTCTGGGCCACATGTGACTCCATTTCCAGTTGAATCGTAATGCTTTCAGATAACTAGGAATGGGAAATAAATGTTGCCTTGCCAGTGTCGCCCACATCCCAAGAGCAAACAAAAAAATGTCACTGACCATGGGTCATCAATTTTAAAACTGTCACTGAGAGTGAGAAGTCAGGAGAAATTTATTTGATTCGAGGGTTGTTGGAACATGGAATGCTTTGCCACAGGGAGTGGCTGAGGTAGAGAGCATTGCATCTTATGTAGGAGAATTGAATAAATATTTGAAACTGAGGAAGACACAGGACTATGGGGAGAGGGCAGTGAGTTAATTATTGAATTGCTCTAGCAAAGAGCAAACATAGACATGATGGGCTGAATGTGCCTCATTATGTGCTGTAAACCTTCATAGCTCTATACAAGATGGCGCATTTGCCTATTATATCACTGGGGGTAATTTTAACTTTGGGAGATGGTGTAAAACAGGCAATTTCGCATCTGCTGCCCATTGTGGAAAGGAAACATCTGCGGGATGTACGATGGGCGGTCGATCCAATATTGCCTGTTTTATACCATTGGCCAAAGTTTAAAATTACCCGCACTGGCTTTTCTGATTTGAATAGCTTTATTGGTTCTATCATCTTGCAAATGTTTAGTAATGAAAAGCTGTTTTTCGTTTCTGTAATAAAGTCCAGATTTGAAATGCTGGCTAAAACCACATTGCTTCACTTTGTTAGAGATCAGAGCTTAAGATTATTACATAGCGGTATATAAATGTAGCAGCATAGTAACATTGTCAAAGATCACTGTAAAAATAAACAAAAAAAACCCTGCTGCTCAGTGTGTCATAATGAAAAATGAAATTTACCTCAAACCGTAGTGATCATAATAAATCTCAGTAGTTAGACATCATAAGCTAACTCGTGTGGAATATTTTCATTATAGCCTTTATATCACTTTGTAAAGCCAATGAAAAAAAAGTCAAGCAAAGTGAAAGAAATCTTGTAGCAAAGGTGCATGTCAGACATCACTGGCAAACCTTTTACATTCACTGCAGTCTTCCATTTGTTTCCTAATTCCTAACTAACATTTTTCATTTAGATAAATATATATCAATGTAAGTTAAAGACTTTATGTATCAACAATTGAACAAGACTATTGCACTTGTACATATATAACAGAATAAAGCAGTAATCCAAATTTGTCAAAAATAATCTGCAGCTTCCTTTTTAAGCTACATGTCAAATTCTCACCCAAAATTACAACACTCCCTCATTTCAACTCACTTTTAAACACCCATTCTCTCACACTCACAAATTAACTCGATAATTTCTCCATGAAACACAAGACAAGATGCAATTACCATTGTGCAGCTGCAGACTGTGGCATCAGTAGCACACATTGCAAGGCTATCACTGTTTAGTTAATCACAAGCACAGCACTGCTTTTTAATCTGATTATCGGTGAAGCAGGTACGGCTCACAGAACTGCCAACACAGCCTATGGCTCTCTCCCCAACACTTCTGCATTTTATGCCAAAAAAGTCAATTTAAATTACTGAATAAAATGTATCCTATTAGTGTCTACTGTTGAAAATAAAATCTTCCCTGGAGTCTTTGCTCTTTTCAGCTTATCAGAAACTGCCTTGAAATAATACTTTACTTCAATTTCCATATGTTCCATTCACTTCCTCCCCTTGCCCAATTAAAAAAAAATAAAACACATAAAAATTCCAAAACACTACAATAATTAACAAGGACATTTTCTGTTGATTATATGCAATCTGCTCTTTTATATCCCATTTCAAAATAGTTATTCTTTTTAAATAATGTATGCTGCAGTTTACAGTATTAAAAAAGGTTTTGAGAACAAAAGTATACAACTATGTATTAGGGTACACCTTCTGATGTCTTATCATCTGCTGTACTTCATCATATTTTGAGTTTCTGAAAAAGTATGGTGTAAATTAGCTTAATTGGGAAAGGTTAGTGCACGATGAAACACAGCATTCTTTCTTTAAAAAAATTCTATTTGAATGTGAAACACAATAGCAATATATTATAGAGAATCAAGAGCAATCGTTGGTGCTCTCCAGAGGAAAAAAGGTGGGAGGGGAGGGAAAATAAAAAACAGTTGCTGCGGATGATCTGCTCAAAGATGTGGTATTTAAAATTGCTCCTTTTCCCCCAGGGGTATAGGAGGTTAGGTTGGGGAGGAAGAACTGTCATGGTATGCATTTGATGAAAAAAATCTCATATTTGGCAAAACTGTGAATATGGAAAACAACTCAACAATCTGGGTTACAATATATAGAACATTGAGGTATTTCAATAATCTTGTGCAGAATTTTGAAAAATATATTTTCTCCCCCATCAGTTAACTCAAAATGGGAGTGACCTGGGGCACAAAATCATCTTACTCTGGTGAATAAACAGAAATCTCATATATTTAATACAGCCAATGGCAGTGTTCTCAGAGGTCAGAAACACATCAAATCTGTATTTCTAATTTTAGCTGTTTTCTAGAGTTGAGGTACTGCCATCAACATCAAGTTCAGCTCTCATGGTGTGATCTATCACGGTAAATTTGTCACAGTAAGAATCACATCAAATTGAACACAAGTTCCGTCAGCGTAAATATCCATTGAAATGAATAAAGCCAAACAACTTTGGATTAAGCACAGTTAAGCAAAATTCAAAACAATAATTCTGATTTATTGTTAAATAGCACTGAAAAATTCAGAATTTACAATGATATTGTAATAATTACTAATCGATCCCCTTGTCCTCATCACATCAATTTGCAAAATTCTTCTTTACATTACTACAAAAAGCAACCGATTTAAAGAAAAGGAGTAATAAAGTCGAAGAATCCATTAGAATTTATACAATCTATCAATTAGACATAGTTGGCAACAAAGGTAAAGTTCAGCAATACCTGGAACTGCAGGCAGAAGGTTGGTTTGAGTGGATGAGGAAGGGGCTCTAATTGTTTAACTTATTTGTTTCTGGAGGAAATAATGTTTTGCACTATGCATCACATATATTAGTTATAAAATGGTTATTAGATTACATTTTTTCTTGAAGACAAGTGACAACAAACAACTTCATTGGAAATAAATTAGAAATATTTGTAGCTTTTTAAGATCAATTACAGTCTCGCTCAGTCACACGATCCATTTCCTGTAATTTCCTTTCAAAACAGTATTAATGCTATCATACAAAATATCCTAGCTGCATTTTTAATTATCACATTAAATGTGCTAGTAACCTTTCAAATTTAACAGATTTCCTTAGCTCTGACTGATTTCAAGTTGTTATAAATGCAACAAGACTAATTCAAGGGAAAATGTTAAAATAAAACTTAATATGCTTTTGAATTGTAATTTTTAAAAACAAAATCACCATTAGATTTTGATGATTACTAAACCAAGCCAGCGAGTTTCAAGAATGAAATTAACACCAATTCCAACTGTTCTTAATGATTTTTAAAAACCTTTTTCATTGAGCTAGTAACAATATTTAAACTATTTCATTTTCAAATGTTGTATCTATTCTTCTTTACAAATTGTTCTTGTATATAAAAAATAAAATAGCAACATGCTTAAAAATTAAAAGTTTCATTAAGAATGTGAAACTGAGATTTCTCCTGATTTTAGGATTATTTATTTAGGATGACCTAACTAGAAATGAATTAGCATTGAATCTTTTAAAAAAAGAAAATTATTTAATAGACATATTTTGGATATTTCAAAATCGTTCTGCACAAAAAAACCTTAATTATATTATATTATTGTAGAGATATAGAAATACTCATATCTTACCATATGTTTCAAAGGGGAAATAAATGGATGAGAAAAAACAATGAATATCTTTACCTAGTCTTTTATCTATCTTGGAGTGGTGCTCTGTACAAATAAAATCTGTTGTTTAACATGCTTTCTAATCTTTAGGCCTTACTGAATTCTCTACAACCTACTCTAACGTTATTATGCACTGCCCATCATCCTTGCAGGACGCTGTGAAATCATTTTCCAAAACGAATATACTAATTTTAAAAGGATAAAAGTAACTCATTCTGCAAACTATATATTACGAAGAGTGTGCAGTTTCATCCTGCTTTAGTTGTATTAGCTCGAATCAGGAATTTAAGTGACAGAGCTTTGTAGTCAGTCATCTTTGCTTTCCCCAATTTCTCACATCAAATGCATCATACATATTCAATTCAACTGAAGAATTAATGAATTCATCTTTGCTGAAGAAAAAGCACACCCACTACAATGTTAAAATTGGGCTAAACATTAAAATCTTCATCACTATTGGCAGACCGTACAGGATTGCCTGGTGAAAAATTCCAGTAATGCTTAGAACAACCATCAGCAGTGTAGTGCTCACCATTTACTGTTATATGTTTTATTTGACCAATTTTCTATTTACTTATTGGTTCATACAATTTCTTCCCCTTTGACAGGTACATCTCTACAGAAAGAAAATCCAATGAAATGCCATTTACTCTTAAGACACAGATGTCTAATAATAGCCTCAACTGCGCTAGCCTCCAGTCTGGAATATAATTAACACCTTTTGAAACAATTAAAGTTGTGACTCTCACAGAATGGGGGAGACAATCACAGTGCCTGTTCTACTGTTCGCTTCATGGTATTCCCATATGACTGCCACCTGCTCTCAGTTCAGCTTCCTTCAGCTTGTTTCCCTGGCAACCAACAGGCTTTTCCTTCTAGCTATCACTTTCAGTTCAGCTGTTCAGTCTAATCTTATTTATATTACACCCATCAAAACAAGTAGCTGACGAAAAAAGCCTACAGAACAGTGAATGGAAAAAAATGAATAATTCTATTCTATTCACCTCCCTTGAAATACTCATTAAGAATACATGCTTGATGTTCACGTATTTCAAAAATAAATATGCTTAAAAAGCCAAATGGCATTCCTCTACTCACACAAAGACCCTATGTTTTCAAATACTGTACCAAACAAAGAACGCGTTACTGATACTGAGGCAAATAGCACATCTTTTAAACACCTACCATTTTTAAACCACCCCACTCCATTTTTGATTAGCAAGAAATTTGTAGTCTTCAGTGAATCAAAACCGAAAGGGCATTATGTAAAAGCAGGCATGCCTTCTCTACAACACTGATGTTTCGAGTTACAACAATTCAACATATACTATATAGTACAGCACACAAGCCTCCTCCTCTCTGATGAGGTCACGATGCCAAACTCTTTGAAATACAATATGCGGTTGTACGGGTGCTTACATAAATCACATCCTTGAAATCATTGTAACCACTGCACAGTACTTTCGGCCCCCTCACTCCCAAGCCTGGATATTAAATAAGTTTTAATTTTGTTTCCTCACAAATAGACTTTCATTAATGCACTAATAATAAAATGTACAATAAACTGAACCATTTTGGTACGCTTCCAAAGTAGATTAAAATTATACCAAGCCCTAGTACCTACCATAACCATTCTTATTGCACAGGATTAGATCTTATCGTACTTGAAATCTTCAGGAGAAGACTTATAATATTTCAATTCCTCTGTTAAGATCCAAAAACACAGTGAAAGTGTTTGTGCAAAATAAAAGAATAAAGCAGTACTGAATCTAAGCTACAGGAGACAACAAACCAGCCCAGAGAATTGGCTGGCTGCTTTACCCTTTTACTCCCATTTATGGGACCATCTGTCATTACTGCTTGTGTCTGATTGGCTAGAAAAATAAAAGGCTGTCATGACATCAGCTGCTATTGAAATTAGCTTTTACCAGATTGACGATGTTAATGATGCGGTGACCTCTATCCACAACAGAGAAAAGCTTTTGAACTGCACCATGTCCCTGGTAATTAGACCGAGATTAAGAAACCAACACACACACAAATTTTCACTCAATTTTGTTTACTATAAATTTGCAAGTCACATCTTCAATTTGCAATCTGCAGAAGCCAAGATGTCATATCTCAGCCATGCTTCAATGCTTGCATGTCACATGCATTGTCAAGCAAACTGAGCTTTTAAATTTAAGTGTTTCAACCACCTTATCTACTCCGACAGTTGCTTTCTCAAGACTTGCATAATTAATGCAAAGCCTTGGGGCTCACAGGCCACTTTGTGCATAAAAAAAATTACACAAAAACACTGGATTTATTTCAGGTATCGATGTTTTTTCCCCTTAAACTATTTTGTATACTTTATTCTTCCAAACAGAAAAATGCTATTTAAAACTGTCCCAGCTCTAGCTTTGTGTCTAACTTGAAATAAATTTCTATACTGTAATATCTTTCAAATCCTATTATGTAAACTTACAATGGCTATTAACCACACATGCAACACAACATGTTAACTGCATCCTTTAAAACACTAGCCAGATGAGTTGCTAACAGATAACAACAATTATTCTCAATAAAAGCCAATAGAAAAAACATGTAGGAATTAACATGAATCAGTAGCAGTTACTGCTTATAAGCCAAATAAATTTAACAATCATCATAAAGTACCAGAAATACAGGACATAGATTTAAATACTTATCTTAATATTAACAGTTGAATCAAAGCTACTTAAAAATACAGTTTAAAAAAATCAATGCACTTACGGAGTAGAAAAAATATTAGGCATATCTTTCTGAAATAAAAATTATATCTTTTCAGCCTGTTAAATAAGAAATAGAACCCTGTGACAAATTCATGATCCTGAGAGAGATTGGCTCTACAAACAATAATTCAAGAAGTCAACCCAGTGAAACAGTTCCAGGAGTACAAGCCAAATATGTTTTGCAACAATACAGAGAAGCAAAGTACAATTTTAGTTTGTGTCGAGTGAAATCCTTGTCAGTATTCTCTTGGTACTCTATCACAGATGGTGGAACATCGATTTTTCATTATAAGATTTTCCCTACCTTCACGGAGCAATCACTTTTATGATCAGCCACATTACATCTCCACCTATGAGGTTGCAATGGCCCATTTTCTACAAGAAGTGATCAGTTAATGATAAACTATGCAGAGACGCTCTTACTACAGTTATCTGTTATCACCGTGATCCCATAACAGTCCCCTGATCAACATACAACCTTAGGGACAAATTGTAAGTATCTTAGCATCAGTAGCCATCAGGCTCGCACAGCCCAGATGGACCACATTCCAGCTAATTCAGCATTAATAACCACCTACTCCATAGCATTTTGAAGCTTTAAACAACATAATATTCCAGGCAACAGCCCATAGTACGACAATCGTACTGAATCTATTGAACAAAAAAAATAATTATGCATCACATCATTAAGACTTCTTAAATGTATTACCTAAACACCATAACAATTTTCTTTAATTCGAAAGAGCTATGTACAATATGTAAAAACACTTGCCAAAAAACAAACAAGTATACCGTACCTCATTATTCAATAAAGCAGCATTTAGCGTCCTACCAATTTCAAACATTTCACTGACAATTCAGTTTTACACAATCAAAAGACTTCTTTTGATGCACGTTTAGCAAAACACGTTTACATAAGGGGTTTTCCTGTTTTCAACAGATTATACCATGCGACAGATTGGTCAATTCTTCCTGGTCTTAGTCTGCACCAGCCCAACAGACAGCAGTACAATTTTTCCCTTATCAAATTCACATTAAGACTGTGTTAGACGTATTGCTCAGGCAGATTATGTTACTCCAACATGGCTGTTGAGCAAATGTTCCTCTCCAGTTACAGTTCTCTGAATTACCACAAGGTGAGCAGTGTGCACAAACTAAAGTTTATTTCTTTTTCCTACATCTTTTAAGGCAAACTCTGTTCAAACACATGTACTGAGGTTCATGCTACAAAAATGCTGCACAAAAATTTACAGCTACATAAATTAAGATTCCATAAACTTCAATTGTCCCATGCAACACCTTACAATAATCTTTAACAAGAAACTTGAAAAAAAAAAGATACGAAGAAAGGAAGATACTGAAACTCAAAGCTTTGCAATAATTCCATGGTGATCTGGAGACCAATATTTTAAACTAACAATATTAGAAAACTGTTAAAAGCCTAGTAAATTTAGTTACTATCACAAATCACTGTATAATTTTATCCCCTTCCATTAGGTGCAATGGTTGTGTAAAGAGCACGTTTGGTTTTAAGTATAATTTTAATTCCGTCCCAACAATAAGGTTTTTACCGTTCAGTCAAATCTGCTACTCTGAAAAGCTGATATCAGCAAATCCATATTAAGCTTCAATTTATTCTCAACTCAGTAGCATTCTGAATAATTCCAGTTCTTTGCAAATCTGATTCAAAAATACTATTTTTGTTTGTTCTGAGGAAATCGTGACTACAAAAATAAGCCTGCAAGGACCTCACCACTCCACTTAATTGTTGTACTATTCGTACACACAATGGGTACCAGAATAAATAAAGTCGATATTTCTTTTTATATTCTGTTTCCCTCTCTGCTCTCTCCATTCAAAATCATACAGGGTGGAAAGGTGGAGGAAAAAAACCATAATTAAACTGAAATCTGCCTGACGAGAGACCAAAATATCAAGTATTTGTTCTAGTCTTACTACACAGAGAATAGGACTTAATTCACAGTGACTCAAAACAACTAAAACTACCTTTGTTTGAAAACAATGAACCAGAAATTAGGTTAAAATGAAAAGCTGCTACTGAAGCTTGAGGATCACAAATTTGTTCAGTAACAGTTTTTCTATTTTTTCGCTAACTTAATAAAATTAATTGATCATTTTGCAGCACAAACTAATTTTGCTTGCACTCAGAACTGCAGCACAGAATTTATGTTCTGTCTGCTCCAAGAGACTGAACATCTAAGGGTAATAAATCCTTAGCATAGGGCCTTAATTTCAATCTACAGCCCACATAACGATTTCAACATTTCTGCCTTGAGAAATGTACAACGCTAAACAATTCAAGCACTGGTTAAAGAATATCAACACAGCAGATTACACTGGTATAATTTATTGAATATATGATTCTTGTCTATATAAAACAATGGTCTTAAATATGTACACCATCTATTTTCCATTGTACTGGAGAAGTAAAAGCACAACACATTATAAATCAAATATAGCAGAGATTTGTAAACCATTAATGTGAGAGTATACATGAAAATCCTGAAATGTTTTGTTTATATTTAGATATTTTGTAGAATTCAGTCACAGCTTTTTATTTTTTGGGGGAATGGGAAACAAAAAACTAGTTTAAAAACCCCCCCATCTAAAATGGTGTTGTCCTGAGGCAAATTTATCCAATCAATACTGACCTATTGATGTACCACCATCTGCTGTACTGCTGAGCAGTGCTTAGTACAGTATAGTAAACAGTAGCAGTAGTGTCATTTTCAGTCCATTAGAGAACCACTAGAGCTTTCATGTGCAAGGGTGTGCTAGGAAATCCCTCTAAAACAGTCTTCATGCTAGTTTCTCGATGGCTGCACCTGTGCTGCATTTCCTATTTCATGCTCAGCAAAGCAAGCAAACATTCTGTAAGGAAAATGGCCAATAGTTTTAGCTTTTCTGTTCTTTAGCCATGAAAAGAAATTCCTGTCAGCTCCCTTCTTCACACTTCTCTCTATATAAATGCAGAACTACAGCCCTGAAGTTCCGATGGATTAGTAAGGTGTAAAACCAGAGGACGTATTAGGGGTGGAAAGAGGATCCACCGGTTTTATGCCTCATTTGAATTTCACCCTAAGTTACCGCAGAACTGAAGGGTGTAAATGCACCTGCCCTAGCAAGAGTGCAGCCATGCAAGTGATGGGTTTAAGACAGGGTGACATCATTAGTCCCAATGCCGTCATTTCCGTCCAAGGATTTGTCGATCTAATTTATGCCACTATACAACAAGCAGCAGTTGAACAAGGCTGATGCTGGAATCTTAAAGGTGAATTGCTATGTTTCATTGTAGTGTTATATAGAACATCATTACTTTACTATGGAGTGGCCTTTTTGGAAAATTTATTGCACTTTATTTTTAGGCTGCTAGCTTCATTCATAAGTCTCCCTCGAGATTGTTTCATGCTTGGGGAATTTGCCTATAATGAAGGGGAAGGCTGCAAAATAGTTTTCCGCTTGGAGATTCCCCTTGTTATGGTTTATTTATTGGAAGAGGAACAAGCGCAACAGCATGCACGGTATCTTTTCCAGCAGCAACAGCTGGTGAGCGGCCTGCACGGGATCTCCCGATCGATGTGTGGCCGTGCGCCCGCGCACCTTAGGGGGAATGTTGGTGGTGGGCCTTCTTCTTGAACTGCTGCAGTCCGTGTGATGAACGTGGTCCCAACATGATGTTAGGTAGGAAATTCCAGGATTTTGACCCAGCGACGATGAAGGAATGGCGATATATGTCCTACTCAGGATGGTGTGCGACTTGGAGGTGAGGGTGTCAAGTTGCGGGATTGGGAGGAGTTGTCGAAGAAGCCTTGGCGAGTTGCTAGTTGCATTCTATAGATAGTATATACTGTAACCACGTCACACCGATGGTGGATGTTTAAGCTAGTGGATGGGGTGCCGGTCAGGCAGACTGCTTTGTCCTAAATAGTGTTGTTGGAGCTGCACACATAAAGGCAAGTGGAGATTATTCTATCACACTGCCAACTTCAGCCTTGTAAGTGGTAGAGAGGCATTGTGGACTCAGGAAGTGAGCCACTCACCACAGAAATCCCAGCCTTTGATTTGTCTGGTAGCCACGACATTTATGTGGCTGATCCAGTTCAGTTCTTGATCAATGGCGACCTCAGGATGTTGATGCTGGGGGATTTGGTGATGGCAATACCATTGAATATCAAGGGAGATGGTTATGCTCTTTCTTGTTGGAGATGGTCATTTCCTAACACTTTGTGGTGCGAATGTTACTTGCCACTTATCAGCTCAAGCCTTTGGGGGAGAAATTAAATATAGTCCTGTTTGGGGTACTAACTTTTAAAAGGTGAAAAAATTAGCGCCAGGCGCTCATGTTTCTCAACCAACAAAAGGAGCGGTTCCTGGGATTGCTACCCGCTCCAAGAGCCAATGGATTTCAGAGAAGCCTTCTCTAATAGTGACACAAAGGATGGCACTGGGCTGTGCTGCCATTCCAGCCATCTGCCACACATCTTCAGAGAATCTTTGCAGTACCTTCATATGGTTCCAATACTCTGTAAACATTCGTCTTTTTTTGGCAGGAATCCTGAGATCATTGTCTAACTGTTCAACAATTAGGGTCGGACATCTTCTAAACGGTAGCATAGTGGTTATGTTACTGTACTCGTAATCCAGAGGCCTGGAGTGATTTCAAATCCCACCACAGCAGCTGGGGAATTTAAATTCAGTTAATTAAATAAATCTGGAATAAAAAGCTAGTATCAGTAATGGTGACCAGGAAACTATCAGATTGTTATAAAACCATCTGGTTCACTAATGTCCTTGAGGGAAGGAAATCTGCCATCCTTACCAGGTCTGGCCTATATGTGACTCTGGACCCACAGCAATGTGGTGGACTCTGAACTGCCCTCTGAAAAGGCCTAGCAAGCCACTCAGTTGCAACAAGTTGCAACTAAAAACAATAATAAGAATAAAACTAGACAGACCATCTGGCATCGACCTCGGTACTGGCTTCAGACACGACAAGGGCACACCCAGCCCAGTCGACCCTGCAAAATTCTCCTCACTAACATCTGGGGACTTGTGCAAAAATTGGGAGAGCTGTCACACAGACTAGTCAAGCAACAGCCTGACATTGTCATACTCACAGAATCATACCTTTCAGCCAATTTCCAGACTCCTCCATCACCATCCCTGGGTATGTCCTGTCCCACCGGCAGGACAGACCCACCAGAGGTGGTGGCAAAGCGGTATACAGTTGGGAGGGAGTGGCCCTGAAAGTCCTCAACATTGACTCCGGACCCCATGAAGTCTCATGGCATCAGGTCAAGCATGGTCAAGGAAACTGCCTGCTGATTACCATCTACTGCCCTCCCCCAGCTGATGAATCAGTATTCCTCCATGTTGAACACCACTTGGAAGAAGCACTGAGGGTAGCAAGGGCACTGAATGTAGTCTGGGTGGGGAACTTCAATGTCCATCACCAAGAGTGGCTCGGTAGCACCACTACTGACCGAGCTGGCCGAGTCCTGAAGGACATAGCTGCCAGACTGAGCCTGCGGAAGGTGGCGAGAGAACCAACAAGAGGGAAAAACCTACTTGACCTTGTCCTCACCAATCTACCTGTCGCAGATGCATCTGTCCATGACAACATTGGTAGCAGTGACCACCGCACAGTCCTTGTGGAGACGAAGACCCGCCCTCACACTGAAGTCACCCTCCATCGTGTTGTGTGGCACTACCACCGTGCTAAATGGGATAGATTCAGAACAGATCTAGCAGCTCAAAACTGGGCATCCATGAGGCGCTGTGGGCCATCAGCTGCAGCAGAATTATATTCCACCACAATCTGTAACCTCTTGGCCCAGCATATACCTCACTTTACCATTACCATCAAGCCAGGGGGCCAACCCTGGTTCAAATGGGAGTGCAGAAGAGCATGCCAGGAGCAGCACCAGGCATACCTAAAAATGAGGTGCCAACCTGGGGAAGCTGCAACACAGGGCTACATGCACGCTAAACAGCGAAACCAGCATGCTAGACAGAGCTAAGCGATCCCACAATCAACAGATCATATTAAAGCTCTGCAGTTCTGCCACATCCAGTCATGAATGGTGGTGGACAATTAAACAACTAATAGGCAAAAGACAAGGCTGAAGCGTTTGCAACCATCTTCAGCCAGAAGTGACGAGTGGATGATCCATCTTGGCCTCCTCCTGAAGTCCCCACCATCGCAGAAGCCAGTCTTCAGCCAATTCGATTCACTGTACGTGATATCAAAAATGGCTGAGCGCACTGTACTGTATACAGCAAAGGCTATGGGCCCTGACAACATCCCGGCTGTCATGCTGAAGACTTGTGCTCCAGAATTAGCCATGCCTCTAGCCAAGCTGTTCTGGTACAGCAACAACACTGGCATCTACCTGAGAATGTGGAAAACTGCCCAGGTATATCCTGTCCACAAAAAGCAGGACAAATCCAATCTGGCCAATTACTGCCCCATCAGTCTACACTCAATCATCAGCAAAGTGATGGGAGGTGTCGTTGACACTGCTATCAAATGGCACTTACTCACCAATAACCTGTTCGCCGATGCTCAGTTTGGGTTCCGCCAAGTCCAAACGTGGATAAAAGAACTGAATTCCAGAGGTGAGGTGAGAGTAACTGCCCGTGATGTCAAGGCAGCATTTGTCCGAGTGTGGCATCAAGGAGCCCTACTAAAATTGAAATCAATGGGAATCAGGGATAAAACTCTCCACTGGCTGGAGCCATACCTAGCATAAAGGACGATGATTGTGGTTGTTGGAGGTCAATCATTTCAGCCCCAGGACATCACTGCAGGTGTTCCTCAGGGCAGTGTCCAAGACCCAGCCATCTTCAGCTGCTTCATCAATGACCTTCCCTCCATCATAAGGTCAGATGTGGGGACGTTCGCTGATGACTGCATAGTGTTCTGTTCCATTCGCAACTCCTCAGATAATGAAGCAGTCCATGCCTACATGCAGCAAGACCTGGACAACATTCAGGCTTGGCTGATTAGTGGCAAGTAATATTCATGCCCCACAAGTGCCAGGCAATGACAATCTCCAACAAGCGAGAGTCTAACCACCGCCCCTTGACATTCAACGGCATTACCATCACCAAATCCCTCACTATCAACATCCTGGGGGTGACCATTGACCAGAAACTTAACTGGACCAGCCACATAAATACTGTGGCAACAACAGCGGGTCAGAGGCTGGGTATTCTGCGGCAAGTGTCTCACCTCCTGACTCCCCAAAGCCTTTCCACCATCTACAAGGCACAAGTCAGGAGTGTGATGGAATACTCTCCACTTGTCTGGAAGCTCGACACCATGCAGGACAAAGCAGACTGCTTGATTGGCACCCTATACACCACCTTAAACATACACGCCCTCCACCATCGGCGCACCATGGCTGCAGTGTGTACCATCTACAAGATGCATTGCAGCAACTCGCCAAGACTTCTTCGCCAGCACCTCCCAAACCCGCGACCTCTAGCACCTAGGACAAGGGCAACAGGTGCATGGGAACACCATCACCTGCAAGTTCCCCTCCAAGTTACACACCATCCTGACTTGGAAATATATCGCTGTTCCTTCATCATCGCTGGGTCAATATCCTGGAACTCCCTCCTTAACAGCACTACAGGAGTACCTTCACCACGCGGACTGCAGCAGTTCAAGGCGGCTGCTCACCACCACCTTCCCAAGGGCAATTAGGGATGGGCAATAAATGCTGGCGTTGACAGCGACCCCCACACCCTAGGAACGAATTTTTAAAAATCACTGCACTACACCATTCCACCTTCTTCTCCTCATACTCATACAATCAGCACTATTGCAACCCTCACTGCCCCACATCTCACATACTGTATACCAACTATTTTACCATGACAGGCAGACTTTCTAAACACCTGACAAGACTGTCATTAACATACTCCCTTCTATCTTGCAGGAGAAGGTCGTGCACAACTAAAGAAAGGAGGCTATCACCAGAGGAGGCCGAGCCAGCCTGAACGCTCTCTTCCGTGGATAAATGCGAGGTTATCCACTTTGGTGTCAAAAACAAGAAGGCAGATTATTATCTGAATGGCAATAGATTGGGAGAAGGGGAAGTGCAACGAGACCTGGGTGTCCTTGTGCACCAGTCGCTGAAGGTAAGCATGCAGGTGCAGCAGGTGGTTAAGAAGGCAAATGGTATGTTGGCCTTCGTAGCGAGAGGGTTCGAGTACAGGAACAAGGATGTCTTGCTGCAGTTGTACAGGGCCTTGGTGAGACCACATCTTGAGTATTGTGTGCAGTTTTGGTCGCCTTATCTGAGGAAGGATGTTCTTGCCATGGAAGGAGTGCAGCGAAGATTCACCAGGCTGATACCTGGGATGGCAGGAATGACATGAGGAGAGATTGGGTCGATTGGGCTTGTACTCGCTGGAGTTTAGAAGAATGAGAGGGGATCTCATTGAAACTTATAAAATTCTAACAGGACTAGACAGACTAGATGCAGGAAGGCTGTTCCCGATGGTCAGGGAGTCCAGAACCAGGGGGTCACAGTCTAAGGATAAGGGGTAAGCCATTTAGAACACAGATGAGGAGGAATTTCTTCACCCAGAGAGCGGTGAACCTGTGGAATTCTCTACCACAGAAGGCAGTAGAGGCCAATTCATTAATTAAATATATTCAAGGAGTTGGATATATTTCTTAAGGCTAAAGGGATATGGAGCGAAAGCAGGGACAGGGTACTGAATTTAGATGATCAGCCATGATCGCATTCAATGGCGGAGCAGGCTCGAGGGGCCGAATGGCCTACTCCTATCTTCTATGTTTCCCATAGAGGAAGTTGTGCTGGTCATCACTGGCATAAGGAGTCATGGCCATGGTGGTTCTTACTTTTATCTCACCCTACACACTGCATAAAAAACTGTAGCTGCTTTCAGTAGCTACTCATCTCGCTTTAAGAACATAAGAAATAGGAGGAGTAGGCCGTACGGCACCTCGAGCCTGCTCCGCCATTCAATAAGATCATGGCTGATCTTCGACCTCAACTCCACTTTCCAGCTTGATCTCCATATTCCTTGCTTCCCCTAGAGTCCAAAAATCTACCGATCTCAGCCTTGAATATACTCAATGACTCAGCATCCACAGCCCTTTGGGCAACCCTCTCCTCCCAGGAATTATTCTAGTGGACCTTCTTTGTACTCCCTCTAAGGCAAGTATATCCTTCCTTAAATAAGGAGACCAAAACTGTGCATAGTACTCTAGGTGTGATCTCACCAAAGCCCAGTACAATGATAGCAAGTCTTCTTTACGATTGTACTCCAACTCCCTTGCAATAAAGGCCAACATGCCATTTGCCCTCTTAATTGCTGGTTGTACCTGCTTGCTAACTTTCTGTGCTTCTTGTACGAGGACACCCAAATCTCTCTGAACACCATAGTTTCTCATCATTTAAAAAATATTGTTTCCCTACTAGTGATTAACCTCACATTTCCCCACATTACACTCTATCTGCCACCTTCTTGCCCACTCACTTAACCTGTCTATATCCCTTTGCAGACTCTGTGCCCTCCTCACGGCTGACTTTCCCACCTAGCTTTGTATCATCAGCAAACTTGGATACATGACACTCAGTCCCCTCATCCAAATCAATGTGAAAGAGAGACTCCTGTTGGAAACCACCTAGAAGGAAATGGTCAGCATGTGCATGGGAATACCATCACCTGCAAGTTTCCCTCCAAATCACAGACCATCCTGACTTGGAAATATATTTGCCATTCCTTCATCGTCGCTGGGTCAAAATCCTGGAACTCCCTCCCTAACAGCACTATGGGAATTTGGACTGCAGTGGTTCAAGAAGGCGATCACCACCACCTTCTCAAGGGCAATTAGAGATAGGCAATAAATGCTGGCCTTGCCAGCGACGCCAACATCATCGAATGAATAAATAAAAAAAGGGTATCATCAGCATATATGTGGAAGTTGACCCTATATCTGTAGATGATGTTCAGAGGCAGTGTAAGAGCCATGAAAGTTTAAGAAAATACTTTAAAATATTGGTTAAATAGTATAATACAGTTAATTTACCTGACTGACTTATTGTATTGAGAAACCCCCCTATTTTCTAGCTCCAGTAGTATAGTCCGAGATACCCCCTTCATTCTTGCCACAATGGTACAGTCCTTAAGATCGTCACATGGTATGCAGCCATTTTACAGTTTAAACTCCACGTGGCTGGAGGAGGCAGAAACTTGTGAGGGCTGGAGCAATACAGTTTTTGACCGTGTTCGTTTATACGTGTTTGCTTTGTAATTCTGTTTGTAAGGTGTTATAGTAAACAGTTTAAAAGACAAAGCTACGTTTGGGAACGTTTTATTTCGACACGCGTCTACTCGTTGTTAAAAGCCCCAAAGCTCAGTGGCTGCCTGTTTGGAAATTAAGAAACGCCACTACAGGCAGCATGTAAATGAGGCAGAGAAGACGGCCAAGGATGGATCCTTGGGGTACTTCTGAAATGAGGGCAGGGATGGGAAAAATAGCCATTGGTGGAGATGTTCTAGCTGTGATTGGATAGATAGGAGTAGAACCAATTGAGGGGAGTCGCACCAAGTTGGGCAATGGAGGAAGATGGTGTGATTGACTGTTGAAGACAGCATAGATCAAGGACAGATAATGCACCACGGTCACAGACAATAAAGAATATTGTTTGTGACATTGGTTACAGCCGTTTCGGTGCTATGGCAGGGGCAGGAACTTGGAGTTGTAGGAAAGATGGGCACGGATCTCAGAGGCAATGGAACAGTCAAGGACTTTGGAGAAGAAAGGGAGATTGAACATGGGGTGGTAGTTACGACAATGGGGGTCAAAAGTGGGTTTACACCGTTATGCTGGTAAGTGAACAGTGCTATTACTTCCAGCAGAAAATCACATGGTGCATAAATAATTGGACCCATTCCAGTGGGTTTCCACCCTATTTATCACAGAAATCACAGAAACCCCACAGTGCAGATAGAGGCCATTTCGGCCCATCGAGCCTGCACCGACACATATCCCACCCGATCCCCGTAACCCCTACACCAACACATATCCCACCCTATCCCCTGTAACCCCACGTATTTAATCCCCCTAACACCAAGGGTCAATTTATCATAGCCAATCACCCTAACTCGCACATCTTTGGACTGTGGGAGGAAACCGGAGCACCCGGAGGAAACCCACGCAAACACGTGGAGAATGTGCAAACTCCACACAGACAGTTGCCCGAGGCCGGATTCGAACCCGGGTCCCTGGCGCTGTGAGGCAACAGTGCTAACCACTATGCCACCGTGCTGCCCTTTATGTACAAAAGCTGGGGGCGCCCGGCGTTGCCAGGGCTTTTTTGGGCCATGCGGTTTACGGCTGGGCGCTGCTGCTCCTGCGCTCTGTGTCACTCTCCCTCCCTGACCCTCTCTCTGTCAGTCCCCCTCTCTCTCCCTACCCCTCTCCCCCCCTCCCTTTCTTTCCCCCCTCCCTCTCTTTCCCCCCCTCTCTCTTTCCCCCCTCCCTCTCTTCCCCCCCATCTCTCTTTCCCCCCCTCCCTCTCTTCCCCCCCTCCCTCTTCCCCCCTCCCTCTCTCTTTCCCCCCCTCCCTCTCTTCCCCCCCTCCTCTCTTTCCCCCCCTCCCTCTCTTCCCCCCTCTCCCTCTCTTTCCCCCCCTCCCTCCCTCTCTTCTCCCCCCCTCCCTCCCTTTCCCCCCCTCTCTTCCCCCCTCCCCTCTCTTTCCCCCCCTCCCTCTCTTCCCCCCCCTCTCTCTTCCCCCCCCTCTCTTTCCCCCCCTCTCTTTCCCCCCCCCTCCCTCTCTTCCCCCTCTCCCTCTCTTCCCCCCCTCCCCTCTCTTCCCCCCTCCCTCTCTTTCCCCCCTCCCTCTTTCCCCCCTCCCCCTCCCTCTCTTCCCCCCCTTCTCTTCCCCCCCTCTCTTTCCGCCCCCTCCCTCTCCTTCCCCCCTCCCTCTCTCCCCCCCTCCTCCCTCTCTCCCCCCCTCCTCCCTCTCTCCCCCCCTCCCCCTCCCTCTCTTTCCCCCCCTCCCTCCCTCTCTTTCCCCTCCCTCCCTCCCTCTCTTTCCCCTCCCTCCCTCTTTCCCCCCCCTCCCTCCCTCTCTTCCCCCCCCTCCCTCCCTCTCTTTCCCCCCCCCTCCCTCCCTCTTTCCCCCCCCCTCCCTCCCTCCTTCCCTCCCTCCCTCTCTTTCCCCCCCCCTCCCTCCCTCTCTTTCCCCCCCCCTCCCTCCCTCTCCCCCCCCCTCCCTCCCTCTCCCCCCCTCCCTCCCTCTCTTTCCCCCCCCTCCCTCCCTCTCCCCCCCCTCCCTCCCTCTCTTTCCCCCCCCCCCCTCCCTCTCTTCCCCCCCCTCCCTCCCTCTCTTTCCCCCCCCTCCCTCCCTCTCTTTCCCCCCCCTCCCTCCCTCTCTTTCCCCCCCCTCCCTCCCTCTCTTTCCCCCCCTCTCTTCCCCCCCACCCCCCTCTTCCCCCCCTCTCATCCCCCCCTCTCTTTCCCCCCTCCCTCTTCCCCCCTCTTTCCCCCCCTCTCTTCCCCCCTCCCTCTTTCCCCCCCTCTCTTCCCCCCCTCCCTCTCTTCCCCCCCCCTCTTCCCTCTCTTCCCCCACCCTCTTCCCCGCCTCCCTCTCTTCCCCCCCTCTCTTCCCCCCCCCTCTCTTCCCCCCTCCTCTCTTCCCCCCCTCCCTCCCTTCCCCCCCTCCCTCTCTTACCCCCCTCCTCCCTCTCTTTCCCCCCCTCCCCCCCTTCCCTCTCTTCCCCCTCCCTCTCTTCCCCCCCTCCCTCTCTTCCCCCCCTCCCTCTCTTCCCCCCCCTCCCTTCCCTCTCTTCCCCCCTCTCTTCCCCCTCCCTCTCTTCCCCCCCTCCCTTCTTCCCCCTCCCTCTCTTCCCCCTCCCTTCCCCCCCCTCCCTCTCTTCCCCCCCTCCCTCTCTTCCGCCCCCCCTCTCTTCCCCCCCCTCCCTCTCTTCCGCCCCCCCTCTCTTCCCCCCCCCTCTCTTTCCCCCCTCTTTCCCCCCCTCCCTCTCTTTCCCCCTCCCTCTCTTTCCCCCCCTCCCTTCCCCCCCTCTTCCCCCCCCCTCCCTTCCCCCCTCTCCCTCTCTTTCCCCCTCCCTCTTTCCCCCCCTCCCTCTCTTTCCCCTCCCTCCCTCTTTCCCCCCCCTCTCTTCCCCCCCCCCTCCCTCCCTCCCTTTCCCCCCCTCCCTCCCTCCCTTTCCCTCCCTCCCTCCCTCCCTCCCTTTCCCCCCCCTCCCTCTCTTTCCCCCCCTCCCTCCCTTTCCCCCCCTTTCCCCCCCCCTCCCCCCCTCCCTCCCTCTCTTCCCCCCCCTCCCTCCCTTCCCCCCCCTCCCTCCCTTCCCCCCCCTCCCTCCCTTCCCCCCTCTCTTCCCCCCCTCCCTCCCTCTCTTCCCCCCCCTCTCTCTCTTCCCCCTCCCTCCCTCCCTCTCCCCCCCCTCTTTCCCCCCCTCCCTTTCCCCCTCCCTCCCCCCCCCCCTTTCCCCCTCCCTCCCCCCCCCTCTCCCACACCCCCCTCTCTTTCTCCCTCCCCCCCCTCCCTTTCCCCCCCTCTCTTTCCCACACCCCCCCTCTTTCCCCCCCCCTCTCTTTCCCCCCCTCCCTCTCTTTCCCCTCCTCTCTTTCCCCCCCTCCCTCTCTTTCCCCCCCCTCTCTTTCCCCCACCCCCTCTCTTTCCCCCCCTCTTTCCCCTCCCTCTTTCCCCCCCTCTCTCTTTCCCCTCCCTCCCTTTCCCCCCCCCTCCCTTTCCCACACCCTCTATTTCCCACCCCCCCCTTCTCTTTCCCACCCCCCCCCCTCTTTCCCACCCCCCTTTTGGCACCCGGGGAAGGGCTTTGAAAATTGAGCCAGGCCGCGGTGGCCGTGCGGGGACGAGCGGTTGAGGTCCGGCCGGGCTCTAGGGCCGAGACGGACCCCAGCTGATTACCTGGTGCGCCTGGCCGCCGCGCCCCGGGTAGCACAGTTTATGGATGGCCGCTGACGCTACCCCGCCCGCTCTGTGGCCCGGGCCGAGTGACTCCAACTCACCACCTGCTCCCGGAGCCGCAATGTGGGGGTTTGTTTGGCTGGTGCTGTCGCTGTGGGGATGAAAAAAATGGCGGCGAAGTTTCGGGAGGCTGCAGGATTAGGCCCGCCCACAGATGGCGGATTGGTCAACCATCATGTCACTCAACGCTAATGAGCGGTAGGATTGGTCAACTGCTAATGAGCGGATTTTTGAACTTTTTTGTCTGACCAAAAAGTAAATACGCCTATTAGACTCCCCTAATGATAAGCTTTCTTTTGATATAACATGCGTGTAGGTACGCTCTATAACTTTTGAGTGTATAGCGGACAGACAGACAAACCAACTGCTTTATATATAAAAAGAGATAGATAGGCAGACATATTTTCAAAGGATAACTTTAGTAACTTGATATTGTTTTAACGCAAATAAAAATGCAGTGTATTAGGATTTGTAGGGGGAACAATTAACTTATATCTCAATTCCTTGCAAAAGTGTTACTACAGCCCTCAAAAAGGCAAATGATGGTTTTTCTCTCATTTGCTTCGATTTGGCGCCAGATCTTGAGTTTGGCGGTTTTTTCGGCAGTACCAGTAGGCGGGTAACAACTAACAAAAATATTTCCCACTGACTGGGATTTTCGTCCATTCATTTTAATAAGCAGGAAATCGTGTGCTGAGGGGAATCAATGTGGAACTTATTTTAATGATTACTTGCTCGGTATAGTTTTCCTTTTTATATTGAATCAAAATGCCCTACTCAAGAAAAATTAGTGGCAAATAATTTGCAAATATTCTTCCAAAGGAAATAAACTTGCTTTGTATAAAGGAATGTTGTAACAACCCTCGTGCCAAGTACTTTTCCAGACAAATTCATAAATAAGCCGCGTGGAGGCAAAAACTGGCAGAATTGAGTAAAACATTCCATCGTAAAAATATATATTTTCTATTTTCCCGATTCTCTCGCTTACACACACATAAAAATAAAGATTTAATACAGGTAGACTATCCTTTATCCGAACTTCCGAAAACCTCTAAAAACCGAAAGTTTTTTCGTTCAGCGTAAGTCGTGCGCACGACATGACTAGAGTGGCGCACGACTTACGCTGAGCAGGGCAGAGGGTCACAGAGTTCCCTCCTGGGTAGGAGATTGCAGGCCAAGCCGGGCAGTGTGAAGGAGGTACCGGGAGAGTGAACCCAACAATACAACGGCCCATCCGATAGCTGCAGTGGCCCGTCCGATATTCTTTTCTCCCCCCGACTCGACCCAAACCAAACCGCGGTCCGTCCGATATTCTTTTCTCCCCCACCCCACCCCACCCCGACCCGACCCCCGACCTGATTTGCGGGCCAGCTTAGTGGGAGTCAGCCGATATCCGGCTTTCCAGAGAAGCAGGAAGGGGAATGAGACACGGAACAGTCGCAAGAGGTAGCCTGAACTTCAAAAATTTATATTAAATACAAATTTCCCAGTCTTATACCTTCTGAAATCCGAAAAATTCCGAAAACCGAAACTTAGCTGGTCCCAAGGCTTTCGGATAAGGGATAGTGTACCTGTATAGCATACAATTTTAAGGCCTTCATACCATATCAAAAGTTGTGAATTTTACTTATAAATTACCCATTAGATCTTTTACAATTTTTATTAGAATATAAACAGGATGCCTTCTCACCGTTATTGAACGACCAGTTTATAGGTGTACATCATAGAATATCTAAGAGTTGAATAAGTCCCAAAGTCTCATTGAATTTCAGTAAAGTACTTTTTTTCCTCAATGTTACCATTTTCCATAGTACTGTATATAATGTTTGAAATCAAGGTTAATTGTTTTCCAAAAAAACCCTCTTTTTTTTTAAGGACGTGGCCTTGGCAATATTGTGACCCATTGAGGCTCAACCGCTCTTCAGCTAAAACTTTTTCAACTTGGTTTTGGCACAAGTCCCCTCAGGCTCACCATTTCCTTTAAACATGAACTTTTTAAACTATCAACATCTAAAGATACACACATATATATAGAGTTTACCTGAGTTTTTAAACGCATCCTTCTCGCTATCTTCGCGTACTCTATATACGTGTATTTTGCGTGTGAACCCACTCGGCACTGAGGCGTAAGAGAATGTAACAAAAGCGCACACGAGCCCCCCGCCGCCGATGCTCCACCCCCACCAATCACTCAAACTGCAATGCCATTTACAACCACTCGTAAATGCAAACCAAAAATCAACAGGAACTCACTTTTATTTATTTTTTGCTTTATTACCATGACACACAAAAACCTGGTGAACAATGGAAATAAAATGGAAATATCCTAATAATAATTTCCAGACGACTGATCCTCGATAATGGAACGTCAGTCTCAGGAGCTGTTGCCTGTTTTAAGCGAGTGTTGAACGCGGCCGCGGCGGCGCTGCTCGCACCTGCACTTGCCGCTGAGCTTCAGCGCCAGAACCAGAGAGCCTTGGGCGCGAGCCGGGCTGGCGGTTGGTTGGTTTCCAACGGTCGCCTGTTCGATGCTCTCCGGGGGGAGGGTGCTCAGCTGTCGAATATTTGCAACTTTGATTGGGCACATGCCGCAGAATGATTCCTCCTCAGCCCTCATCCTTCCCTCTCACAGTCTCTCCTTCTGCCAGTCAGTAACCACGGTAACGAACTCACAGCGTTGTTATGGATAAATCTGGGAATTCTGGGATTGAAATGGCGGACAGGAGAAATGATTCTGGTGTGTAAAGTTGCTTATTTAGAGCTGTTAGTTGTTGGCGCGGTAATTTTTTTTTTACATTTGTTAAATATATGTCTGTTTTTCGCGGAAAAGGGCGAACCAATACGTTGTCAAATAATCCAACAGTAGTGTTGGATAGATTACGGACGGCTCTACTGCAGTGCTTTAATTCTTGCTCGTATGTTAACACAATCTCAGTACATAACATAAGGTGGTTTAATTTATGTTAAATAAAACGTCAGAATATTCTCAACTATTACCCCAAAATGTTAAAGTTTTTTGTAATAAAAAGAATAGCACTCAATGTGTGATAGGTAAAATATATAGAAATTCAAATTGTTTGAATTTTTACAGTTTAGTTCGCTGACATTGTGAAAGGTGCAGATATTATACGTGTTCATGATTTAAAGATTGGCATAACTAGTAATTTAGCAAAAATTCAAGATATTCTATAAGTGTTTATATATGTTTTTGCACTCAACTTTTACACTCCTCGTTGGTTTGACATCAACGCACTGGCCTGGAATTTGCGGTCGGCAGCGTAACTACGGATTACGCCGCCGGTAGCTGAACGGAATGCGATCTTGCTGTTTAACGTTGCATAGTAGAGGGCATTCAGATGGGCCGGTGCTCCAATCAGGAAACAGAAGGTGTCTCATTCATTTATGATCTCCAAGAAAGGGAAAAAAAACCCTCATTACTAGAGCCTTCCGGGATTTCATGTGCAGGATTTTTTTTTAAAGCTTATGCTCCACATAGATGCAAAAAAAACCCTCAACATAACAACCGCTGCCTCCAAACTTTTACATGGACAATAAATACTTTCCATGGACAAAATCCTAAAATGCTTCCATTTCCGGCCCCATAAGTTTTTAATACTTGGATTTGTTAGGAGGTATCCCCTTACGCTGTGCAAACCGGCCCTGTTCCTGTTTGCATCAGCTGTAAAATTTTCAGTGTAATTGCTGGGCAGTTGGTGGGCAATTAGCCCAACTCTGCGCCACCAATTAGACTTTCCCTGTCGGTGTTGATTCTCTGCCAAGTTGGAACTTGACAGATCGCAAGTTCGGGATTTAGCGCAAGCACAAGCGAGTGCGGAATTCCCGAACTTGCGGTCCATTTCAAAGGCGGTATGACGGCGTACTCTTGGAGTATGCCGTCATACCCACCGCAAATTCTTGCCCAATATATCTACACTGTAACTGCGGATTGGGGCCAGATATATTTCAGAACATGTCATTTGTTACAACAGTTACAGGAAAAAAAGCATTTTGTTATCATGTTTTTCAAACACTTGGGTAAATGCATTTGTAAACATGGTTCTTTCCCTGCTACTGCCTGGAAGAAAATTCTAAATTTTTAAATATTCTTACTGGTTTTGCTAACAATGCCGATAGAGTCTAAAGTCAAACTATGTTAAAGGTACAAGGTGGTTAGATCATGTAGTTATGTGTTACTAACTATGCTGCTGATTTTCAGGCTTTGTGTCCTTTACACAGTTAGAAAAAGAGATCAGCTGATGTGCCACATGAGAATCTGCTGCTGAACTGGCCTTGGCACTACTGTAGTGCAAATATTGGTGCTATTAATAGTGAAATACACATCAGTGTATTTCTCATGTCAGTGTACCTTTCAGTCTGCCAACTTATTCTGCTTAGATTTTATTGTGCTTGTCTGTGGCGTACAGGGTTTTTAAATAATGAGTGAAGCTGACTACATAACATACAATTAATTAAGTTCTTTAGTAGTACTTCTTCCATTTCTTAGTGACAAGAGATGGGTTGTGTGTATGTATGCTGAATAATAGAAATTTCCGTGCCATTTTCATTTATCATTTAGATAGGGGTCCTCTGCTTAGCTTAGCAGAGAATGAAAGCTGGAAAAAGCAGAGCAGTTAATATGGAAACTGACCTGAAATGTTGATTAAGTACAGATGTGTGAAAAATTAAATAATTTTAGCTGCCCAACATACTTGATTTTGGACAGTCTGAACCCAGTTTCTGATGGCAGTGCCTCCAGCGCAAAACTGCATGCTATTTAGCATTCTCACATGGATACTACAGGGATGACTGTTGTGGGAAATTGAAAAACATACTGGTTCAATCAAGAATGCTCTTCTGAAGTTGTAGCAAAATAATAGGAGCTTTACTTGATATGGGCATTTGATATTGAGGATGGATGGTAGAAGTGGAAAAGGTTCCATTCGCCAGTACCAACAGCCTTTATTTTGATCAGCAAAACATTTCACCAAGAACTGCAATTAAAAATAAACATTGCTTTATAAGTTCTTCGATGAGCATCTAGCACAGGTAAGGATTGCATTCGCACAATGAGAACTGCTTACTGATGAACCTGTTAGTTACATCAGTGCAGCAGACTTTTTCTAGCTGTGAGATCTGAAATGAATGAATAATAAAATATGTGGTTTGTTTTTGTTCGTAAGAGAATAAAGCACTTCTACCATCAAACAATTATTAATAGGTAAGGATACAGGAAGTAAATACTTGTTATTTTTAAGAGTACACTTGTACTGCAGCAAGTCGGCTCAAAGTGAATTGCTCCCAAATAGCTGATTTACACTGGCACCTCAAACTCAATTTTGATTTGCAGCTTCAAGACGATCTTAAACCTTTGCGTGTTGATTATGATGTGTGTGTGTGATGTTGTCATGGTATTTGTAGTATATGAGCTGAGAAAGAGAAAGTCTCCCATTTATAGTTTTGCTGTCAGTTATATAAGGAAGCTGCTTGTAAGTTGCTGGGGCAGATAGACATGAAATTGGCTAACAAGCAGCTGATGGGAAACTGCAAAGCTCTGAATAAAAAAGTAGCTTCCACCATTAGTTGAGAGGAGTTGAACAGGCAGGTGACACCATTATTCCATGATGTACCAGGTACTTTCTTTCTCAACTGCCTTAGCAACATAAAAGTAGTTTCCTTATATAACTGACAGCAAAGCTTTAAACTGTAGACTTCTGAGCGCATATACTCTGTGTCAAGATGTTACAATGTCTGGAGGTTTCACACCTTTAAATGCACCCTGAAAAATCAGAAACCTATACAGGTTTGGTTGTTGACATTGTAATATGATAATACCAATAGTGTTGCTCATCACTAATGACTATGATGTAGGTTTATATAACATATACAGGTTCTACTGTTCCAGGAAATAAAAAGCCAACAAACTATAATTCTTGTATGATTCATCTGTCAGGGACTTCCATTTATTGCTGTCTGTTTTCCCCATAGCTTGCAAGTACAACTGACACTGAAAATTAAATGTTGTTTTGTGGGGTAGCACAAGTCAAGGTGTGATTCAAAAATTTAATGCATGTTGTGGTTTATATGATGTTGATAAACTCTTATGCCTCACTCTTGTGATTTATGAAATCAATTGAAGTGGATGCACCATGAACATGATCCAGCAATCTCTGCTTAAAGGGGCTTGCTGCATTGCCTACTTTTTCAGGCATTTCTATAGAGGGTTTGGAGTGCTTGGGACTCTGAAGACTCCTGGTGTCATCCCTTTACCAACAGAACTGTTAACTTCATTGAGCGAACCCTGCTGTATTTCCCTTTCCTGTGAAGTAAGTGATTCAGTGTTGCTAAAATGTGTGGAGCTTGAAGGCTGTTTCTTTTGCTGTTCCCTTTGCTCCTGTAAGATGCTGATCATCTAGCTCTTCACCTGTGAAAACAGTACAAGGAACAATGGAGAGAACATGTTAATATTACTGTGTAATTATGGCAGGACCTGCTAACATCCTTTTTTGTCTGAATGCTGTGATACTTGCCATTAATGTACTGTAGTAGGTACATAGCATTTACATGGCTTAACTATATTTGGTGAGGAGCAAATCCCCCACTTCAAGGGAAACCTAGTCCTAGAAGTGTCTTTTGGATGGAGATAATGCACAACAATGACCATGTTGGTAATTCCATTACAGGCATGTTAGCATATGGTGGTGTTGACTCCCTTTCCAGGGCTGGATTTTATAAATTTTATGAAATGAACTTTCCTTGTGCATAGCTGCAACATAGTAGCTGTGAAATTGCACCTTTGGTGACTAATTTGATGTCGGTGGGTGATACATATCCTAGTCAAGTAGCATTAAGCCACTGAAGATTATGAAACTGGGATTATCATGATGAAATCAGAATTGGCCAGATTTACAGTATTAATGCCAACATAGTGATAGATTACTTCCAGTGGAAAACTTAAAGGATTTCACCTGGAAGAATGTTAGCAGCAGTAAAATTGAAAACAAGATGCCCCCAGAACCAACAGTGGAAAATTCCATCATGTCTTGAGAGAACATACTCTTGCACCTCAGTGCAATTTATTTTCTCCTGTTTCCTACGGCCTCTCTGAATTAGCTTATCAATATGTGTCAAATTGTAGGCTGGCATTCACAAGGGTTGGGCCTGTTTTGTATAAGACCCTTACAGCCAGGAGAAAGAAGACCTTTACCAAAGCAGCCCTGCTGGATTTGAGGTCAAGTCTCTGAGGTGACAGGAAAGTGTGTAATGCAATGCATCGTACAGTTTTATTTATTATTATATGCAGGAGCAGGAAGAATTATATATAAGTAGCTGCCCAGAGTAAAATAAACAGAAGAAAATAATGCTCTAAATTAATTGTTCCATTCTTTTCAACAATAGTGAAGTAACAAATTTCACATTCAAAGTCAAGCTACAGAATGGAAACATATAAGAACTTATAGGCCTAGAAATTGGAGGAGTTAGCGCTGGCCATTAAAGCCTGTTTTGGTGAAAAAAATGGCGTCCGCCTCACTTTCGCCCGCTTCTGGTGGGTCCTGTAGTGGCTGCCATTTTCGGCAGGTTGGCAGCACTGCCAATGCCCGCACCCGCTGGCGATATTTAGATTATGCAGATCGTGACATCAGTAAGTGTGCAACGCTCACTTGACGCCCGAACTGCCATTTTTGTGTTCGCCAGTCCACTTACCAGCCTGTGTTATTCATGACCAACTGACGAAGCGTTCACAAGCAGGAAGGAGCCTCCAGCAGTGCTATTTAAAGGGATCAGCAGCAGCAACTTGCAGCTGATATGGTTTTTCAGTTTCACTGGCTCTGTGTAACTTTCTGAAACTCTTGCTGCTTTCTAAATTTGTTTCAAGTTCCTAAGGGGACAGGGAGTGTTGGTGCAAGTGGGGAATGCCTCCATTCTTATTTACTTGTTTTGTGAGTACAGAGACACAAGAGCTCTTGAGAAAAAATGGCATAGTGCAGGTGACCTCGGCTCCATATCATCCGTCCTCGAATGGACTTGCGGAGAGAGCCGTACAAACATTTAAGGAGATGATGAAAAAAAAGTGCAGAAGGGAGTTTAGCAGCCAAAGTGTCACGGGTTCTATTCAGCTACAGAATAACACCTCAATCCACCACAGGACTCTCTTCTGCTGAGATGTTATTAAGTCGTAGACTACGCTCCACGCTTGACCTTGTCCACCCAGACCTAAAAAGGAAAAGGGAAAACAGATAAAACAAACAAAAAGAGAACCATGACAAAAGAACAAAGAGCCAAAGTTTTGGAGAAGGAGATGCGGTCCTTACCAGGAATTTCAGTTATGGACCAAAGTGGATTCCTGGCTTCATAGACTCAATGACAGGTCCAGTATCATACAAGGTCATGTTGGGAGATGGTAGGGTAGTACGCAGACATGTAGATCAGATACTTCCCAGACAAGGGGAAATTGAAATGAAGGTTCCAGATGCAATGACTGAAGACAGGGTTGGCCCCAGTTATCCAAGTGCATCTGTGGTGCCACGACCAGGGACAGAGCTAATTCCACAGGAACCTATTCGTCAAGAGGAAACCATCGTTGCAGAGTCAGATACTCTGAGAACTGCTTAGGAGCAGCTGGTAGCTTCACCACAAACAAGCAGGGACTTTACTGTTAGACGTTCACAAAGGTTTCGCAAGCCACCAGAGAGATTGATACTGAACTGTTAGATTCGTCAAGTATGGAACATGATGAATGGAGACTCCTTATGTGACCCTCAGGAATGGTTGTTTGTTAAGAAATTCATAATGAAATCTTAAGGGGGGAGGGATATAGTAATCTGGGATGTTATGATTAAGGTTACCCACCAGGTGGTGCTGTAACCAATGCTGCTGCTAAGGTCAGAGGTTTGCTTCCTGTCAAGGTCAGCAAAGGTTAAATGCCAGGATGCAGGCCTGATGTATGTGTTTCCCAGTTGTTAATAAAGTACTCGTGTTAATTCTACGATATCGCCTCTGAGTCCTTGTTCCCCACACTTGTAGCATTTTTCCTCCAGAAACCGGTATTCACTCGCCAGGTGATCGCCCTTGCATCTATAACATGCCTTCACATGCTCACGTTGTGATTTCTGACGCATGTTCAACTTTTGCACAACAACCTGACCTGCAACTTGCGTAGCATTAGCTCTGTCTGAACCCTGTATTTCTTTTACATCTTGGTTCGCTGTCTCTATGGCTTGAGCAAGTTCCAATGCTTTTTCATAAGTAAGCCCAGTCTCAGATAATAATCTACACTGCATTCAGTCGTCCATAATTCCGCAAACTAGCCTATCTCGCAGCATTTCCTTCAGGTTGTTCCCATAATTGCAATCTTGTGCTAATTTATGCAACACCGCTACATAGTCCATTACACTCTCTTCCTCTTTCCTGTTCCTTGAATTAAACTTGAACCGCTGTACAATCTCACTAGGCTTAGGGTTGAAATGTTCTTTTAGCAAAGCCACTAATTCAACAAATAATTTGTCTCCAGGCTTTTCAGGACTGAGCAGATTCTTCATCAAACTGTAGGTTTGGCTTCCCACTGAACTAAGCAGAATGGCTTTCCTTTTGCCGGCATCATTTATTTCATTTGCTTCGAAAAAATAATCCAACACTTCACAGTATTCCTCCCAGATTTGTGCTTGACTATCAAAAGCGGAAACCGTTCCTACCATGGCAGCCATGCTCTCTTCCAGCTGGTAGCTAACCGTAGCTCGTGATTTTGTTGTTTAAACGTCCTGGCAGACTTTTCTTCTTTATTCAGGGTCCTTTAGTTACCTCATCGCCAAATGTGATAAATCTATTAAGTGGAACAAGGACTCAAAGAGGCGATATCGTAGAATTAACATGAGTACTTTATTAACAACTGGGAAACACATACATCAGGCCTGCATCCTGGCATTCGACCTTTGCTGACCTTGACAGGAAGCAAACCTCTGACCTTACCAGCAGCATTGGCTGGTGGATAACCTTAATCATAACATCCCAGATTACTATAGTGCAGTTGTGCGACCATGCCCAGCGCATCTGATGGTCAATGCCCACTATCCTGGCAGCAGTCATGATGCCTTTATCCTGCATCAGTCCAGTGTGCCAGCAATCTTCCAGCCACCACGTCAAACCTGAGGGTGGCTGCTCGGAGACTAGGGGTATCCGCTCTGCACCTGGCTGATAACTCCCCTCCGCAACCCCACCACTCCTGCCCAGCACTCGTATATAACGAGAGCCATGCTGCCACCAGGAACATCATCGAGCAGACCATCGAGCGGAGCCCTGCAGTACTCGCCGGAGCGGGTGTCCCATTTCGTGGTGGTTTGCTGCATGCGTCACAACTTGGCCGTAATGAGGGTGTATCCCTTGCCAGCAGGGATTGCGGGACCACCTCAGGAGGAGGAAGGGAGGAGGCAGGCAGCAAATCCCTCTGATTCGAGTGACTGAAACCCCAGATCCCCGTCGTTCACCACATCCCCATCATACCATCTCTCTGTCACGGAACATCACAGCATCCTCCTGGGCACAAAGCTGAAATGAGAGGCACCACAAAACAAACATTCCAAACAAAATGAATAAATTTATCAGTATTCAATTAACATTACAATATGAATGAATCACCCTTGTGCAATTCTTTAGTGCCTGTTGTTCGTGTGCCTTTTCCTAGTCTAGTGCTCCCCCAGTGACTGCAGCAAGGCTGGTGGAAGGCTGCTGAGTTTCCGTGGGGGAGACTACAGATGGCCTTGCAGGTCAAGCTCGATCAGCTGTTGACCTAGAAGACCCGACTGTAGACTGCACCACCTTGGCATGGGTGGCAGCAGTCGGCTGGCTGGCTGACGGGCAGCAGCAAGGGCAATGGCAGAGTCGCAGTGGTGGGAATAGGAATGCTCTCATCCTGAAAGAGGACATCAGGTTCCTGCTCCACAGACCCACTGCCTCTCCCCTGGGGCAGCATCTCAGTATTCCTAGCAACCTGTTGGAGGACACGATGGCAGCAGTCTGATCTTGCGTGGCTGCAAGCTGAGCCTGCAGGAAAGTAGTCTGCACTTCCACTGCAGCACTGTGTTGCAATGGAAGCAGTGACATCGCCCATCATACAGCATAGTGGCTGGGTCCACAAGGTCTCTCCTGGAGTTATCCATCATTTACAGCCTGGAAATCATGGGCTCCAAGCTCTGCGCAAAGCACCATCCAATGTTGCAGCCAGACTCCTCCATACTCCTTGACATTGCCAAGAGGCTCTCTGGCAGGCTTGACATTGCACCTATCATTTTGGTGTGCATGACTATCACCCTTCTTCTGAAGGCCGCCCCATCGAGGTCACCATCTGAGTCCTATGCAGCAGAAATTGTACGCGAACTTGCCCTCCGGGGAGCTGGCCCCCAAGCTACCCTTTCCCCTTGGCCTTGCTGCAGCTTACTTGTGCCTGGTGCCTCATCATGTGCAGATCTCACATCTATACTACTCTCTGCATTCCGTGCAGTGCCAGTTTCTGAGTTGGTATCTGCCAGTGTCGGATGCAGTGACTTCTTTATTCTACTCCATGACTTCAGAGACAGACTGGCCTGCTGGCAGTTCTTGGTTATCTGAAAGCAGAAAGGCACAAGAGTCTGGTTGCGGGGAGGGAAGGAGGAGTCGCGGAAAGCAAGATCTCCATGCATACAGCATCAGCAGCTGTAAGTGAGAAGAGATTGAGGGATGAGGGGGAAGTGGGATGTGAGAAGAAAGATTAGGAATGACCATACCGTTATTGTCAGCAAGGGCTTCAACTTCCCCTCCAATTATGTCAAGCACCAAGTCCTCCAGTTGGCTCAACGTCTGTAAAGCGGCTTGGCTGCATCCCATTTGCCACTGCTCGCGGTGTTTATGAGCCACCTTGCCTGTAAGAGAAAGAGAAGTGAGTCAGTGAGCGTGGTGCAATGTGCTTGCGTGACGTGCCTGCCATAGTTGAGTAGCTGTCAGTGTGTGCAAGGTGTGAGATGTGGTTGTAAGTGTTGCAGCAGTGGTAAGGTTGTGAGGGTAAAGTGAAGCTATGATTGTGAGGTATGAGTGGTGCTTGGTAGAGATTGTTGGTAGGTGAGTGGGGGTGTGGTGCATTGAGCAGTGTGTGAGGCTTGTGGTGCAGATGATGGGATATGGCATTTGCTGAAGCCTTTACTCACCTTGACCTGCCGTGTAAGGTCTTTAAACTTCTTTCGGCACTGTATCAGGTCCTCGGCATGGCACTGTTCGCCATGACGTAGGCAGCTATCTCTTGCCAGAGCCTTCTGCAAGTGAGCTTTGATGGTTTCCTGCCACCCTGTGGGAACAGGACACCCCGCCTTCTCTCCATTGCCACGACCAGGGCCTTGAGAGCAACATCCGAGAACTTTCTGGCTCATTCCCTGTGTTGCTGTTGTTCTTGTTGTTGCTGTGCCATGGCTTCAAACTGCAATGACAATGAAGTGCTGCTGCATCAAAGCACCTCCCCTTTAAGTAGTGGATAGAGACTAGGCCAAACATTACTGGCCATTAGACTGCACCCGATACTGGCCCACCCCTGTTGAGCGCTAAGCCAATCAGCAGCGCATTTAGCGCTGAGATCAGTGCTCCAATCATTATAATGAGCAGGCAGCATGAATTTTGCATGCTGCCTGGACCACTTTCAATGGGCACAGGCAAATAGCGCTGGCCTTTGACACCGCCTGTTTTCGGGCCGAATCCAATTTCCAGGCCGTAGTGTATTTAGTATATACTTAGTGTATGAGTTTTTTAAGTCTGTACAGTCATAGGAACATAGGAATAAAAGTAGCCCATTCAATTAGAACATGGCTGATATGTACCTCGGCTCCATTTAACTGCCTTTGATCTATATCCCTCGTTACTGGATCTAACAAAAATCTGTCAATCTCAGTCTTGAAAGTTTCATTTAATCCAGCATCCACAGCCCTTTGAGGGAAATAATTCTAGATTTCCACTATCGTTTGTGTGGAAAAA